>NC_069503.1:700647825-700852825 GCF_027579735.1 Bombina bombina
AAGGAAAAGAGAAGAAAAAAAAAAAAATGCCCCTAAATCCACCCCTCGCGCAACCCCCCACCCGTGCACCACCTCACGACCGACTCCCCACCCGGGGCTCTGGTCCAGATACCCACCCAATCACGGACCCGAATTTATCCAGGACGCCAGAAATTTCCCTAGCAGGACTAGTTCAGCAAAGCTAGCAGTGGATCATACCGGGGCAAGAATCTGCCTTTGGAGCCGAGCGGAATAGGACATAATAATTGGTAACCATCCCTGAAAGAACTCATCAATTCTCTTCTCGTTGGCATCCGGAAGATGATATGACTCAAATATAATTTGACCTTGGATTTCTTTAAAAGTCCTCGCAAGGCTCGGTGCTACCTTCGCTTCCAATTTAAAAGGACAAGGTGACGCACTGCCAATATAATCGTATTCAAAATACAGACCACTGGCGCAAAGTTTCTATCTACTGCTGTAATTAATAAAATCACGTCCTGTAGTGTTAAAACAAGATTTACATCATATAGTATTAAACCAAAAACACATTTTGTGCCACAACTGGTTGATTTTGGGACAGAACCAAAACATGTGGAATAAATCAGCCCTTGGATTCGAACATTTAGGGCAATTATTTAGTCCAGGAACAGAGAATTTTTGTAATTTAAGTGGATGCATATAAAAAATTATTCAAGAGCTTAACGTGCGATTCCTTCCAGGTCATCGAAACCCTACACTTATACACCATGTTGAAGCTCTGGATTATCCTCTCATCAGTAATATCAGGAATAACTGGAAACAACCAATTACTAATACTCTGCAAGTACTTATCACTTTGTTTAGAGAGCATGATGTCATACATTAGATAGATAGAAGAGATTCCAGTACTCCAGTAGTTCTGATATCAGACCATTCTACCAACATACTACTTTCCCAATTCTGCTCACGCACAAAGTGGCGGATCTGGAAATAAGCAAACAGATCAGACCTGGGAAGATCATAAGATTGAAACAGAAATTCTGCTGTTTGAATCTGATTGTCAACCCTCAACAACTGCTTGACTAGAGTCAGCCCCTTATTTCCCCATGATTTGAATACCTTGTGATATATACCAGGTATGAAATTAGGATTTCCCTGGATAGGAAGATATTCCGAAACAGAGGGATCTAATCCTAGACAAACGCAGAACCTCTGCCAAGCAATAACAACATTTTTGAATGATAACATTCTACAGATATTGGATGGAAGCTGTCTAGGATTACAGTGTAAAAGAGCTCTGAGCGAGAATGGACGTATATAAAAAGCTTCTTCTTGACTAACCACTAACCAGTTGGTTTCCGCCACCCAATCCATGGCAAATTTCACCATGGCCGCAGTATTGTATAATCTAACATTAGGCAATGCTAAACCAGCGCGGTTTGGTTTCTGCATGAGCTTGGCTAATGCAATCCTAGGTTTTTTATCTTTCCAGATGAATTTAGAAAAATAACCATATAAATTTTTAATGTCTGAACTAGATATAAAGATGGGTAGATTCTGTAGCACATACAAAAGACGAGGGAAGACAATCGTTTTTATTAGGTTCACCTTCGCGGAAATTGACAACGGATAAGATACCCAAAGCTGAAGATCAGTTTTATTTTTTTTAAACAATAGGGCATAATTTGCGGCATACCATAACTTAGGATTTTTGTGTAACTCTAGCCCCAAGTATTTAATTGTATTAACAACTTTGAATGGAGTCTTTCCAGAACGAGCCGAACTATTACCCATATACATAAGTTCATTTTTTTCCAGATTCACCACATAACCGGAAAAGGAACTAAACTGGGCAAGAAGTTGAAGAATTACTGGGATAGATTGAGATGGCTTATCTACAAATATCAGAATATCATCTGCATTAAGAAGAGTTTTTAAACGGTGGGAGCCCAGGGAGATTCCCGTCAAAGCATCACGAAGTCTAACCGCTAAAGGTTCTACTGCCACATTAAACAAGAGAGGAGATAAAGGACACCCCTGCCTGGTGCCACGATGCAGGACTATCTCCTGGGAACGGATTCCATTGACACAAGAAAAGAAATGGGTTTGGAATAAATCTTGTGGATAAAGCGATTAAAATTACCAGTAAAGCCAAAATTTTGCAACGAGCAAAATAAATGCTCCCAAACAATGGAATCAAAGGCCTTGACTGCATCCAAGGTTAACACAGCTGAATCAGAGATTGCTGCCTTACTGGGCTCTAGTTCCAAATTCCACATGTAATCCAAGAACGTGATAACCTTTCGTATATTTCTCGACGAGTTCCTAGAAGTCATAAAACCGGTCTGGTCCTGATGAATCAAATTCTGTAGACAGCGATTCAATCTGGCGGCAATAATACCAACCAGTATCTTATAATCAGTATTAAGCACTGATATTGGCCTATATAATCCATGTTTTTTTTAGCTATAAGTGAAATATTGGCCACTGCAAAACTTTCTGAGATACCATTTTCAGAAAGATAATAATTATTAAAAAGGGCCTCCAATGCTAACAACAATTCTCCCTTTAATAATTTGCAAAATTCAGCAGGGAGCCCGTCTGGGCCAGCTGCTTTATTGAGCTTAAGTTTATCAATAGCGATACCAATCTCCTCTTGCGTTATCGGCTGATTCAGCAATGCCAATTCATCTACTTGAATCTTTGGAATATTAATAACGGACCAGAAAGCCTTTTGACTATCATGATCGGTGCTAACCGACGAATACAGTGACTGGTAATAATTAAAAAATGCCTGGGAGATCTCCGCTGGCTTAAAAAGCCTGTCCTCGCCCTTTTTTATAACTGCAATATAATTTCTCTTCTTTCTATCCTTGATAAGGCGAGCCAGGTATTTCACTGAGCACCCGTGAAAACTCTTGTATTTAAGATTCAATCTTACCTCTTCCTCCATAGATTTCTGCTTTAAAAAAATCTCTCTTTCCTTTCTGGCCTCAAAATATACTGCCCAATTTGTTGGAGAAGGATCCAACTGAATATTCCTGTAAGCTGCTCTAGCTTTAACAGCAAAAGAACTCCCCTGTTCCTTGATTTTTTTCGAGTGAGTACTCATATAGGCTATGATTTCACGCCGAATCACGGCTTTGGCAGCCTCCAAAAAGACCTCCGTCTTGTGACTGTAGTTCGAGTTAAATGATACGTACTCGTCCCAGATACTCTTAATCCAAGATATAAATCTTGGATTAGTATATAAGAAGCGAGGGAAGCCAAAGGCCTGGACTGATGGGCGTGCCTCATGAGTATTAAGAAGGGATAAAGAAATTATGGCATGATCCGATATCAGAAACTCACCAATTCCTGTTTTAAACTGATAAACTGTCAATGATTCAGAAATTAGAAAGAGGTCAATCCTTGAAAAAGTCCTATGCGCCTTGGACTCGCACGTGAAAGCTCTGACTACAGGATTTTGGATACGCCAAATATCAGTCAAAGTCAATTTGCTACAAAATCTTTTAAAATATTTGGCGTGGTACTTATATTTAGCATAATTTTTTTTTTGAAAAACGATCTAATTCTGGGCACATGGTTATATTAAAATCCCCACAGATAATCAAATTTTCCCTTTGAAAGGGAAAAATTTTATTTTGGATCTGGTCCCAAAATGTTAATGAAAATTTATTAGGGGCGTAAATATTGCAGAAGATATATTTAACAGATTTTATCATCACCTGTAATAACATATAGCGGGCAGAGGGATCTAACTCAACTTTAATAACTTGATAGTCCAGATCTTTATGGAATAAAGCCACCACTCCTCGTTTTTTAGCTGGAGAGGAGGAGGAAATTACCTCGCCAACCCATTTTATTTTAAGCTTTGCAGCTTCTATTCCGTCTAAATGGGTCTCCTGTAAGAAAGCCACATCTGGTTTTTCTAAAGCCAGTGTTTTAATGACTAATTTGCACTTGGCAGGAGAGGAAATCCCTCCCACATTCCACGAGAGAATTTTAAAGCCCACCGCTATTATCCAATCTATCTAGAACACGTAGCCCTGATCGGACCCACGACGGGAAGTAACAGCCGGGGGGGAGGGGGGGTGGACACGCGCGAGAGGGAGAAAAAAAAACACCCCACCAATCCAAAGTGAAATAATTATCAGAAATCTCGCTATTGGCGATTTTTTGGTGAACAGAATTACAGACTGCATAATTCTCACACAATAACAAGATACAAGTACTAAGCATGACTTTACATTAAAACAAATAAAAAAAATTGACAAGGAAAAAATCAAACTCACCAAAGAGATTCTATAAACCTGACCTAGAGTCCCAAGTAGCCTGCTACCCGTCGACCAGCTCACAGGCAGACCAAGATTCTAGGGTTCTCATAAATTCTTTAATCTCAGAAACTTCGTTGAAAATAAATTTGGCTCCCTTATTTTCCACTATGATTTTAGCAGGATAAAATAAACTAGCTTTGATAACTTTGTTTTTATTCAACTGGGAACAATAAGGGGCCATAAGTCTTCTACGAGCGGAAGTTTCCGCCGAGAAGTCCTGGAACAGCAAAATCTTGCTGTTCCTGAATTCTAATGTACCAGCTTTCTTAGCTAACTTCAGAACCTCAAGCTTGTCCTGGAACTTTAAAAGCTTGAAAATGCACATCCTGGGTTTAACCGGACCACTAGCTGACTCTCTTCTGGGACCCACTATGTGGGCCCTCTCAATTGCTAGAGGGAGGGAATGAGGTGCTATACCAATAGCCTGGGGGAGAGTTGAGGAGGTGAATTTAATGAGATCCTCAAACTCTGGGGATTCGGGTAGGCCTATAACCCTAATGTTGTTGCGCCTGGAGCGATCCTCAAGATCCTCCAGGCGCAACTGAATACTATTCAATTTAACCTCTTGGGCCTGAATAATGGCCTATTGAGCTGTCAACCTATCTTCAGTGGCGGAGATTCTATTTTCCGCTTCCCCAATTCTGTGGGAGAAATGTTTAACTTCTGCCGAGAGTGTGACAATCTCTGAAGAGATAACTCCCAAATCTTTCTTAATACCCTATAACTGGGGAGAAAAAATAGCTGTAAGTTGACCAATCAGGACCTGGGTATCTATTGCTGTAGATATACTCTCAGATGATACATTTGCACTTGTATCACCCAATTTGGTATTTCTTTTATCCCAGGATTTAACAGGCATTTTGGGTGAAATATTATTACAGTGGGTTACAAATTTTTCCATAAATAGTGAAAAAAGAAAAAACAAGCACAATGGGCAACAAACAAAATACAAAACCCCTGTGTGGGGGGGAACAAAAACAGTGATATCACAATGAGTGAATTATAGTTTTCCTCTTTTTTTTCCCTTTTTCCCTCCTTTCTCCCTTTTCTTCCTTCCTTTTTTTCTTTCCCTTTTACCTTCCTTTCTTTCTCTCTTTTTCTTCTTTTTTTTTTTTCTCTTTTTTTTCTCTTTTTTTTTATATATACACCTATGTGGGTGAACGTGAACTGATGTGTTACATTAGATCAAAAATACAGAAAAGATATAATAAGTGGGTTTTACAATATTGATATACTCTATAAACGTGCAGTGACGAGGGCCTGGGCCCTGTGAGAAATGCCTGAGACTTAATAACTTAAGCAACCAGTAAGAGATAAAAAATTGGGGTCAAAACCAGGCACAACCAGTTATACTCTCGCATACATGGCAATACAAACAAATTTATATAGAATCATTGTCCTGCTAAAACCTGCAGAGAAAAAAAAGTGAACAACATCAAAACTTAAACAGGCCCCTGGGTAGAAACCCCTGGACTGATTAAACCCCAAGCTATGTCCATTGAGAGTTCAAAGAGCCTCCTGAGATTCAAGGCTGCCTTAAACAGTTCACAGATATGATTTAAGCTTCAAATCAACAAAAGTTTGAGGAAGCAGACAAATTAACAGTTAAAGATCTTGAAAATGTCACCTCTGTGCTCCGTATAACCAAGAGCAAAAAACAGGACACCTGTAGAAAGTCTGTATCCTTTGATAGCTGCGGAATAAAACAGGAGCTGAGCCGACCCTGGAAATGCTGGCACCCAGCTAGGAGCGCTCCTAACCGGAGGAGCAGTACAGATAGAGTAGAGAAAAGCTTGGATTGCCAAACCCTGATGCCTTGTAACTTTACCCAGCGAAGTCGGCGGCAGGTGCTGGACCACTTGCGACTAAGTCCATGACTCCACTGCCCTGCAGGGGCAAAACGCACGGGACCCTTTACTCGCCCCCGAGCGGCGCTCCCGCACTCAAAGAAACCCCTCCGGGACTGCTGATACACAGTGCCAACACAGCTGTCACTCCAATAGCACCACTCCGCCTCCTCGACACCTCCTCCCCTGTTGCTCCACAGAGCCAAATGGACAGCCGCAAGCCGGGTAAGTCGAGACTGTACAGTCAGCGGTATAAAGATTACTTAGGGCTCCTTGGGGATTCTTGTCATCTTTCCCAGTGGCTATAGCGTAGACAGCGACTGTGGTTTCCCTTCTGCTGGCGGTATCGTGCCAAGCGGTACGCCCGAGTCCTCACGGATACAGTGGGCAAAGAGTGAAGGCTAGGATAGCTACCATCGGCCTGAACGCCGACCTGGAGCACCTATGTCAGAGCTCCGCCTTGTCACCGGAAACCCCCCGGGAACCACTGTTAATGTTCCCCTATAACTCTGGACAAGAATAAGTTAGCGCATACACTAATCAAGCAATCACTCCGTAGAATTTTGTAGAGTCTTGATTCTGGATCTTGCAGGATGTCCCTTAGCCTCTCTGGGTGACATTGAATAAACAAGAAATGTATGTTAAATAATTTATGAAAATACATAAAAATCTTTTACGGAGCATAATTATACATTTTCTAAAGATTAAAAGTTTTAATTTATTGACTAATTTAAAACAAAATGTATGTTAAAAGTGTGTATGTGTGTAACAGTACAGCATATGTCTATTACAATTAATATAAACAGACCAGCATAAGGTGCAGGTTCTTTGTAATTGTATTAAACAAGCTGTAAGATCAATGCGTTTAATAAGAGTTTAATTAGGTTTAAGCAATGCAGGCCAACAAAGTTAAAATAACAGCTATAATGTTCATGTTATCCATTTTGTGTTAGACGTATAAAACGTTTCTATTTTTTTTTAAAAAAAGCGAGAATAAATTCCTTATAATTCTTTTTAAAAAAAAGGGTTGGAATGTGTTACTTCTAATCTTTATATTAGATTGACATTCAAATGTAAAAAAAAATAAATGCTCTACTTTATTAGATCTGTAGTTTGTTAGCTCTTCAGAACAGGACCCTCCTCTTCTATTTATTAGTAAGTTTAATGTATATATATTTCTATACACATATTAACACATAGATATATATGTATATATTTATATATATTTACATCTGCTGCCCATCGCTGTGCAAGTTCTCATGTTGTGTCTCACGGCATGAGAACAAGGCTTCCATTGGAGCCTATGGAAGCACACTCATGAGCGGAATACTTCATTGCAAGGCGAACGCGACCTTTGCGATAGCGATATTTTACGCTCCCACTTATAATCTGGCCCAATATGTATCTAATTCTTGTATTAGCCTCTTTTGTTACTATGGCAAAGTTTATTACTAATGTTATTATTTTCAACTAACCAATAACCATTAAAATGGTTATGGAAAATAAGATAACACCCTACTGCAGTTTAAAAAATAGACAGATTATCCTTTTGCTCTCACCAAAATTACGTCAATAGAAGGTCATTTTCAGGTCTCATTGAAGTCATGGAGATCTAATACTGAATAATCTACAAACAGTTTACACTAAGCTTTTGGCTTGTTGTATGTGACCGTTGATAGACTCACATTTGCAGCTAACTCTCTTTGGCTTAACGAGTTAGAATGTAATATTTTCTCATGAAGTTTAACAAATATTTTATCAAAAGCACCATTGCTATCATGGATTGTCAAATAGGCTGCTAAAGTGGTGGCCCGCACCCCTCTGAAGAAGCCTTTTTGTGAAACGCACGTCAGGGGTCGTCTGGAGTAGCTCTGTCTCTCCAGTCCTTCTTTTAATGTTGCTTACCGAGGTTTAAACCTGTCACCTATTAAAATAATTGGTTATTTCAGCCGTGCAGTTTAGCTCAAAATGATTAAAACTAAGATAATTTCAGCCCTCGGATTGTAAGGGTTTTTTCATAGTCAAATATAGTGACTGCTGGCTGTTAACATTTTAACAGCCAGCTCTGTCTGACAGTGGGAGCGAGCTGCACTGAGAGTAATGGCGTGGTCGGGCCGGGCTGTGACTAGACAGCTGGCCAGATGCGCTCTGTAATAAAAACAGACCCGCTCAGAAGAGCACAGAGAGCGGGTCTGGAAAACAGTATTTTTTATAAAATTTCACAGGGAATATTAGGTTTTATAAAGCCGCTGCTAATATAATGCTATATAATTCTGCACTATGTGCAGAATTATATAACATTATTTTTTAGGTTTACTGGCCCTTTAATCCTTATGTATGCATGAGATCCAATTTTTCTTATTATTTAATAAATTTATTTCAATAAAGTTATTTGTATGAATGAGAATCGAAGGATTATATACACCAAAAATTGTTTTCCTATAAATTTTCTTTCAGAGCAGAAATATAAATTCCTATGCAGACAACAGCTACTTATACTTAATTGTATGACCTATTACAATTACTTTGCTAGTTGTCTTGTGCCTTGAGCTTTGACCCTGCGACAGGTAGCCTTATATTATATATGTATTAAAAAATTATTCTGTATATTATGTAACTATAATAAGACTCCTGTTTTATTACCATTCTGCCTCCACCATTTTGTATTGTTTCTAAAACCATTGCTATCATGACAAAACTGGTAATAAAATATCAGCGCTACAAAATTCTCCTGAAAACAAAAGAACATGAAAAAGTAAATAAGCTTGATATAGTCTGCAGCATAGAGGAGAAGGCTCTTAGTTTTGTTCCTTTCAGTTGCTCCGCAGCACTATGGGTTTATCGGAGCAGTAGGACCAACAGGAAGTGATGGTCATTGACGGAGCAGTCCTGGGATTTGTAGCCTGTGTGACTATGATAAGCTCTGTATTATTTTAATCTTGTAAGTTGTTTATAGTGTTTGGTGGATACCATTTATTAAAGCAATACCCTTGACATGAGGTTCTTTAATTGTTTTATAGTGTAACCATAAATATCATAAAACATGTCTATATCAATAAATAATATAATCCTTTATGAAAACCCTTTTAAAACCTTCATGATTGTATTTATGTTACTGTAAAAAAAAATGAATATAGAATCACTTATTTGAGAATATGAAAATTAAAATATATATTTACTCATAACTTCACATAAAAGATAATTGTATTACTTTATATACACAAGGGGGTTTACTCATTAAAATAATAGTAAATAAACCTTAAAAATACAACTCCAAGGAAGGAGGACAAATTTGTGTGTAGAGTACCATGGACACAGCGGCCAGCAGTTCCCTAAAGATTTGGCATTGACTTGTGATGACCACCACAGAGCATGAAGAGCAGGAGCAGAAGACAGCAGCAGGCAGCAGAGTTATTGAAGTAGGTAGGCCTCTGATTAAACTAAACAAACCCCAAAAATACACCTCCAAGGAAGGAGGACAAAGACGTGCCTAGAGTACCAAGGACACAGCGGCCAGCAGTTCCCTAAAGATTTGTCATTGACTGGTGATGATCGCCACAGAGCATAAAGGACAGGAGCAGGAGATGTAGCAGCAGGCCGAAATCAAATCAGTGGCACTAACCGGGCAGCTAAATCAAAAAAGACAAAAGCAATAGCAAGTCTGTGTTAAAACAAGCTGCATGTAATATCTTTATATTAATAGCCTAAATAGTAAGTGGTGGAGCATATCGTTCTAAACAATGCTGTTGATGATTGCCCTGTACTAAGCACCCAGAGCTGTTTCTATATAATGGTAAAGTAACCAATGATGGTGTTTGTGTAGCCGAAATTTAGCCTGCCCATTCCGATGTTACAAATTACCAGTATCAAATCCACCCTATGTGACTATAAGGACTTGCCTGTATCCAGAAGACTGCCGAGCGATAAAGGAATGTTGTCACCCAGATGCTGGGACCCACTTCCCATGATTCATTGATCCATGCAACGTTTCACCCGGCTGATAGAAACACTCTGTCTCACATGGCGTTCTTCTCAAGCATATTTAGGATCACGTGCCTCCTGGCAACCAATGAACATCTTTGTAAAGCAGGCTGGTCCTACGGCTACCAATTCATAACAAATACTGAAGTAGGTAGGCCATATAGTACACAAACCCCAAAAATACACCTCCAAGAAAGAGGACAAAGATGTGCCTAGTGTCCCTTGGACACAGCGGCTAGCAGAAACAGCGGAGTCTCACAGGACAGCAGCAGGCAGCAGTGATATAGAAGATTGCTTTTACATAGTATTTCACAGAAGCAGCAGGTAATCTAGGTGGAGCATCGGCAGTATTGAAAAACAAAATCAATTGGTGTCAAAGCTCAGGGCAGGGTAATCTAGCTTTGGATGGTTACATTTGAAAAATTCCATTTGCTCCATGTTGTGAGTGCTGAGGGTTCAGTATATTGCCACTAAATGAAAACACTAACTGACTTTTTATGGTGGTTGGGGGACAAAAGGAGTTCATGAGCAACTGTAGACAGGGCAGGCCACACAATCCTCTTGTCATCCCAATAGTTCAGAGGGTCTCCTGTAGGGGGAAAAGGAGGGTCGCAAATATGAGCTTTTACCATTTCTGGGGCACTTGTATTTCTCTTTCTTGAGGGGTCTTCAGGGGATCCCAACATACAGTCTATTGCCTCTAACCAAAGCACAGCTACTCCACTGAGCTGTTTTCTGCTGCTGCTGCAGGAGATGGAAAAATATCTGTCTCCTGTTGGCGTATTTCTCTCTCACATATCATGCCCCCCTTTTCTTGGACCACACAAGAGCCATTTTAATATATTACGTATATAATACTAATGCTAATATATTACTTTCGACGTCTAATATTAGAGCAAAAGTAAAAGCGCTATTGATTTTACTTGAGCTAAATCAAATAAGACAATAGCAAGTCAGTGTTGTAACAAGCTGTATGTAATATCTTTAATTACCAAACAATATTTTTGTGCGCCACTTGTAATCTAGGCCACAGTTTTTATAACAATATATTACAAAGCTATAAATTAGAACAGTCAAAATAATGTTTGAGTAATTGGATCCTAACATTTTGGGCTTTATGCGCAAAAGTGAAAGCTTTATTACAATTGACAGAAATCTCTCCAACACTCATGTTATTTTATGGACTACATGTATTGAGTGTATAGGCTACAAATAGTGATGTCGTGAACATAAAATTTTGGGTTCGCGAACCGCGAACGCGAACTTCCGCAAAAGTTCACGAACCGGGCGAACCGCCATAGACTTCAATAGGCAGGCGAATTTTAAAACCCACAGGGACTCTTTCTGGCCACAATAGTGATGGAAAAGTTGTTTCAAGGGGACTAACACCTGGGGGTCCATCCGATAAAAATCGTCGCCCGCAAAAGCCGGCGACGCCAATATTTGCACGGGTTTGGTATCACATATACGGCGTAACCTAGAAGTTACGCGCGTATATTTCTGCCGTCGCCCGTAGTTTTTTGGGCTATAGGCAGGTATACCAAACCAGCGCAGTTTGGTATCCAATATGCAGCGTAAGGACTTACGTGGCGAAAATGGAGAAAACTTACTCCATTTTCACCTCGCCACAAAAAGCAGCCGTAAGAAGCCTTACGCTGACTATTGGAGCCCCGTAACTCCCTAAACTGGCTGCTAAAATAAACCTAACACCTAACGCATGCGCAATGTCTATCTCCCTGTCAACCGCGATCTTCTAAAATAAACCTAACACCTAACGCATGCGCAATGTCTATCTACCTGTCAACCGCGATCCCCCCCCCAAAATCCCTAATAAAGTTATTAACCCCTAAACCGCCACTCCCGGACCCCGCCGCCATCTACATAAACTAACCCCCTACTGTGAGCCCCTAAAACCGCCGCCATCTACCTTATCTATCCCCTAATTAGAACCCCTTACACCGCTGTCATCTACCTTATCTATCCCCTAATCTGACCCCTTACACCGCCGCCACCTATATAAAAATTATTAACCCCTAATCTAATCCCCCTATACCGCCGCCAGCTATATTAATATTATTAACCCCTAATGTAAGCCCCTTACACCGCCGCCATCTCTATTAAAATGATTAACCCCTAATTTAATCTACCTACCCCGCCGCCAGCTATATTATCTATATTAACCCTAAGTATAGTATAGTTAATATAGGTATTACATTATATATATTAACTATATTAACCCTAATTATATTAGGGTTAATATAGTTAATATAGTTACTATAGTATTTATATTAACTATATTAACTCTATCTAACCCTAACACCCCTAACTAAATTTATATTAAATTAATCTAATTCATTTATAAACTAAAATATTCCTATTTAAATCTAAATACTTACCTATAAAATAAACCCTAAGATAGCTACAATATAATTAATAATTACATTGTAGCTATGTTAGGGTTAATATTTATTTTACAGGTAAATTGTTAATTATTTTAACTAGGTATAATAGCTATTAAATAGTTATTAACTATTTAATATCTACCTAGTTAAAATAATTACCCAATTACCTGTAAAATAAATCCTAACCTAAGTTACAAATACACCTACACTATCAATAAATTAAATAAACTACAAACATCTATCTAAAAATACAATGAAATTAACTAAACTAAATTACAAAAAAAAACAAACACTAAATTACAAAAAATAAAAAAAAGATTACAAGATTTTTTCTAAATTAAAAAAATTTCAAAGCTCTCTACCTTACCAGCCTTTAAAAGGGCCTTTTGTGGGGCATGCCCCAAAGAATTCAGCTCTTTTGCATACAAATACAATACCCCCCCCCATTACAACCCACCACCCACATACCCCTATTCTAAAACCACCCAAACCCCCCTTAAAAAAGCCTAACACTACCCCCCTGAAGATCTCCCTACCTTGTCTTCACCACACCGGGCCGAACTCCTGATCCGATCCGGGCGATGTCTTCCTCCAAGCGGCAAAGAAGAATTCTTCCTCCGGCGATGTCTTCCTCCAAGCGGCAAAGAAGAATTCTTCCTCCGGCGACGTCTTCCTCCAAGCGGCAGCAAAGTCTTCATTCTTCCGGCGGCATCTTCAATCTTCTTTCTTCGCTCCGCCGCTGCGGAGCATCCATCCCGGACGACGACTGAACGACGAATGAGGTACCTTTAAATGACGTCATCCAAGATGGCGTCTGCCGAATTCCGATTGGCTGATAGGATTCTATCAGCCAATCGGAATTAAGTTAGAAAAATCTGATTGGCTGATTGAATCAGCCAATCAGATTCAAGTTCAATCCGATTGGCTGATCCAATCAGCCAATCAGATTGAGCTCGCATTCTATTGGCTGATCGGAACAGCGTGTCGGGCTATGTTAGGGAGGCGTGTTAGACGTGTCGGGCTATGTTTAGGAGGCGTGTTAGACAGTGCGGGTGATTTAGACTTTAGTCAGGTTTTATAGGCGCCGGCAGTTTCTAACGTGGCGCAAGTCACTGGCGACTACAAAAATCTGTACTTACGCAGATTTCTGGACATCGCTGGTTTGTGAGACTTGCGCCACTTTAGCAAGTGACGGCGCCGCATATTGGATGGCTCGAGTTGCGAGCTGAAACTGCGGGCGACGTGGGTTCCCTCGCTTGCGCCGCAAACTGCGATCTATATCGGATCGCGCCCCTGGACTGTGGAGGGGGATTTATGGCAAAACTCCCATGGAAAATTACATAGTTGATGCAGAGTCTGGTTTTAATCCATAAAGGGCATAAATCACCTAACATTCCTAAATTGTTTGGAATACCGTGCTTTAAAACATCAGGTATGATGTTGTATCGATCAGGTAGTGTAAGGGTTACGCCCGCTTCACAGTGCGCAGTGTAGGTGATATACCTGCCCTGACCATGCTTTGCAGACCAGGTATCAGTGGTCAAATGGACTCTTGCCCCAACACTGTGTGCCAGACATGCCATTATAGCAGACTTATATGGCTATGGCGTTGCATTTTGGTAATTAGAAGGCTGCTAAATGCCACTGCGCACCACACGTGTTTTATGCCCAGCAGTGAAGGGGTTAATTAGGGAGCATGTAGGGAGCTTGTAGAGTTAATTTTAGCTTAAGTGTAGTGTAGTAGACAACCCAAAGTATTGATCTAGGCCCATTGTGGTATATTTAATGCCACCATTTCACAGCCAAATGCGATCAAATAACAAAAAATTGTTCACTTTTTCACAAACTTTAGGTTTCTCACAGAAATTATTTACAAACAACTTATGCAATTATGGCATAAATTGTTGTAAATGCTTCTCTGGGATCCCCTTTGTTCAGAAATAGCAGACTTATATGGCTTTGGCGTTGCTTTTTGGTAATTAGAAGGCTGCTAAATGCCACTGCGCACCACACATGTTTTATGCCCAGCAGTGAAGGGGTTAATTTGGGAGCATGTAGGCAGCTTGTAGAGTTAATTTTAGCTTAAGTGTAGTGTAGTAGGCAACCCAAAGTATTGATCTAGGCCCATTTTGGTATATTTCATGCCACCATTTTACCGCCAAATGCGATCAAATTTAAAAAAAACTTACATTTTTTCGCAATTTTAGGTTTGTCACTGAAATTATTTACAAACAGCTTGTGCAATTATGGCACAAATGGTTGTAAATGCTTCTCTGGGATCCCCTTTGTTCAGAAATAGCAGACATATATGACTTTGGTGTTGCTTCCTGGTAATTAGAAGGCCGCTAAATGCTGCTGCGCATCACACATGTATTATGGCTAGCAGTGAAGGGGTTAATTAGGTAGTTTGTAGGGAGCTTGCAGGGTTAATTTTAGCTTTAGTGTAGAGATCAGCCTCGCACCTGACACATCAGATCCCCTGATCCCTCCCAAACAGCCAGTACTAAAATAAAAGTTTTTTTAAATTTTTTTAATTTTTTTTAGCATATTTACATATGCTGTGGTGTAGCATCCCCCCTTAGCCCCCAACCTCCCTGATCCCCCCCCCAAAAACAGCTCTCTAACCCTCCCCATCTGCCTTATTGGCAGCCATCTTGGGTACTGGCAGCTGTCTGCTATTATTTCACAGTCAAAAAAGTGTTTTTTTTTTTAAATGTACACTATTGTTACACCAGATATGAATGATGGCACTGGGCAAGTGGGCACAGTATACGCTGTGAGCCTGACACACACGCTGGCAGACAGGCAGGCAACTGCAATTAGATTACACAGGGAAAAAAAAAAGCAGACTGATGTTCTAGCCCTAAAAAGGGCTTTTTGGGGTGCTGTCCTTACAGTAGAGATCAGATGAGTCCTTCAGGACTGTAGTGAACACTGAATACACTAGCCTAGCTATCGATTTCCCTATTAAATCAGCAGCAGCTACACTGTCCCTCCTCTCACTAAGAATGCAGCTTCCGAATTAATCTAAAATGGATGCTGTCCAGGAGGTGGGAGGGTCTGGGAGGGAGGGTCTGCTGCTGATTGGCTGGAATGTGTCTTCTGACTGTGAGGTACAGGGTCAAAGTTTACATAATGATGAGGAATAGGGGCGGACCGAACATCGCATATGTTCGCTGTCCGCAGCGAACGCGAACATGCTATGTTTGCCGGCGAACTATTCGCGACATCACTAGCTACAAAGAATTGCAAAAAAAACTAAAATATGTGTTATACAGGTTCAGAAAACTTTTAACTTTATCTAAATTTCTGCAGGAATCTCCAAAATGTTTCTCATACGTTCCCCGGTCTGCCAGCTAAGCTTTTAAAACTATGTTATAGTTTACATTAATTTCCAGTGCAGTCACCAAAATAAATATACTATTATATAAAAATAGTTCCTTCTTCTTTGCATTTATAGTGGTGATTAATTTAATCTTATTTTATTTTATTTTTATTTTAACCTGTTGGCGAAGTGCTGAATAAAAAAATAAAATGATCCAGGACCATTTGAAATCGAACGGCTAGATTACGAGTCTTACGCTAGGCTTAAAAAGCAGCGTTGGCCGGTCCCAATGCTGCTTTTTAACGCCCGCTGGTATTACGAGTCTTGCAGGTACAGGTGTACCGCTCACTTTTTTGGCCAGACTCAGAAATACCGCAAATCCACTTACGTCAATTGCATATCCTCTTTTTTCAATGGGACTTGCATAGCGCCGGTATTACGAGTCTGCCAAAAAGTGAGCGGTAGACCCTCTCCTGTCAAGCATGGTACCGCATTTAAAAGTCAGTACTTAAGAGTTTTACACTACAATGCCGTAGCATAAAACTCTTAACTAAAGTGCTAAAAAGTACACTAACACCCATAAAATATCCATTAACCCCTAAACCGAGGCCCCCCACATCGCAAACACTTTTAAAAAAAATGTAACCCCTAATCTGCCAAACCGGACATCGCCGCCACTATAATAAATATATTAACCCCTAAACCGCCGCCCTCCCGCCTCGCAAACACTAGTTAAATTTTATTAACCTCTAATCTGCCGTCCCTAATATCGCCGACACCTACCTACATTTATTAACCCCTAATCTGCCGCCCCCAACGCTGCCGCCACTATATTAAAGTTATTAACCCCTAAATCTAAGTCTAACCCTAACCCCCTCCTAACTTAAATATAATTTAAATAAATATAAATAAAATTCCTATCATTAACTAAATTCTATTTAAAACTAAATACTTACCTATAAAATAAACCCTAAGCTAGCTACAATATAACTAATAATTACATTGTAGCTAGTTTAGGGTTTATTTTTATTTTACAGGCAAGTTTGTATTTATTTTAACTAGGTAGAATAGTTATTAAATAGTTATTAACTATTTAATAACCACCTAGCTAAAATAAATGCAAAAGTACCTGTAAAATAAAACCTAACCTAAGTTACAATTACACCTAACACTACCACTATAATTAAATTAATTCCCTAAATTAAATAAAATTATCTAAAGTACAAAAAATAACAAACACTAAACTACAGAAAATAATAAACAAATTACAAGATTTTTAAACTAATTACACCTAATCTAATCCCCCTAACAAAATAAAAAAAAAAAAAAAAAAAAAAAAAGCCCTACCCTACACTAAATTACAAATAGCCCTTAAAAGGGCCTTTTGCGGGGCATTGCCCCAAAGTAATCAGCTCTTTTACCTCTGTAAAAAAAATTACAAATCCCCCCCAACATTAAAACCCACCACCCACACAACCAACCCTACTCTAAAACCCACCTAATCCCCCCTTAAAAAAACCTATCAATAACCCCCTGAAGATCACCCTACCGGGAGACGTCTTCACCCAACCGGGCAGAAGTGGTCCTCCAGACGGGCAGAAGTCTTCATCCAAGCCGGGCAGAAGTGGTCCTCCAGACGGGCAGAAGTCTTCATCCAGGCGGCATCTTCTATCTTCATCCATCCGGCGCGGAGCAGGTCCATCTTCAAGACATCCGACGCGGAGCATCCTCTTCTTTCCACAGCTACGACTGAATGAAGGTTCCTTTAAATGACGTCATCCAAGATGGCGTCCCTTCAATTCCGATTGGCTGATAGAATTCTATCAGCCAATCGGAATTAAGGTAGAAAAAATCCTATTGGCTGAAAAAATCAGCCAATAGGATTGAGCTGGCATTCTATTGGCTGATTGGAACAGCCAATAGAATGCCAGCTCAATCCTATTGGCTGATTGGATCAGCCGATAGGATTGAAGTTCAATCCTATTGGCTGATTGCATCAGCCAATAGGATTTTTCCTACCTTAATTCCGATTGGCTGATAGAATTCTATCAGCCAATTGGAATTGAAGGGACGCCATCTTGGATGACGTCATTTAAAGTAACCTTCATTCAGTCGTAGCCATGGAAAGAAGAGAATGCTCCAGCGTCGGAAGTCTTGAAGATGGAGCCGCTCCGCGCCGGATGGATGAAGATAGAAGATGCCGTCTGGATGAAGACTTTTGCCCGTCTGGAGGACCACTTGTGCCTGGCTTGGATGAAGACTTCTGCCCGTCTGGAGGACCACTTCTGCCCGGTTGGGTGAAGACGTCTCCCGGTAGGGTGATCTTCAGGGGGTTAGTGTTAGGTTTTTTTAAGGGGGTATTGGGTGGGTTTTAGAGTAGGGTTGGTTGTGTGGGTGGTAGGTTTTAATGTTGGGGGGGATTTGTACTTTTTTTTACAGGTAAAAGAGCTGATTACTTTGGGGCAATGCCCCGCAAAAGGCCCTTTTAAGGGCTATTTGTAATTTAGTGTAGGGTAGGGCTTTTTTATTTGGGGGGGCTTTTTTATTTTGTTAGGGAGATTAGATTAGGTGTAATTAGTTTAAAAATCTTGTAATTTGTTTATTATTTTCTGTAATTTAGTGTTTGATTTTTTTTGTACTTTAGATAACTATTTAATTTAGGGAATTAATTTAATTCTAGTGTAGTGTTAGATGTAATTGTAACTTAGGTTAGGTTTTATTTTACAGGTACTTTTGTATTTATTTTAGCTAGGTGGTTATTAAATAGTTAATAACTATTTAATATCTATTCTGCATAGTTCAAATAAATACAAACTTGCCTGTAAAATAAAAATAAACCCTAAACTAGCTACAATGTAATTATTAGTTATATTGCAGCTAGCTTAGAGTTTATTTTATAGTTAAGTATTTAGTTTTAAATAGGAATAATTTAGTTAATTATATTTAAGTTAGGGGGTGTTAGGGTTAGACTTAGGTTTAGGGGTTAATAACTTTAATATAGTGGCGGCAAATTGGGGGCGGCAGATTAGGGGTTAATAAATATAATGTAGGTGTTGGCGATGTTGGGGGCAGTAGATTAGGGGTTCATAAGTATAATGTAGGTGGCGGCGGTGTCCGGGGCGGCAGATTAGGGGTTAATAATATAATGTATGTGTCAGCGATGTCGGGGGCAGCAGATTAGGGGTTAATAAGTGTAAGATTAGGGGTGTTTATACTCGGGGTTCTTGTTAGGGTGTTAGGTGTAGACATAAATGTATTTTCCCCATAGGAATCAATGGGGCTGCGTTAGGAGCTTTACGCTGCTTTTTTGCAGGTGTTTTTTCAGCCGGCTCTCCCCCATTGATTCCTATGGGGAAATCGTGCACAAGCACGTTCAGCCAGCTCACCGCTAACGTAAGCAGCGCTGGTATTGAGGTGAGATGTGGAGCAAAATTTTGCTCTTCGATCACTTTTTTACGGTTAATGCCGGGTTTGTAAAAACCCGTAATCCCAGCGCTGTCTGTAAGCGAGCGGTGAGCATAAACTGCTCGTTCGCACCGCACAGCTTCTAACGCAAAACTCGTAATCTAGCCGTAAATATTTATTAGCAAATGAACGGCTAGATTAAGAGTCTTGCGTTAGGCTTAAAAAGCAGCATTGGCCTCTCCCAACGCTGCTTTTAACGCCCGCTGGTATTACGAGTCTTGCAGGTACAGGTGTACCACTCACTTTTCTGGCCAGACTCAAAAATACCACAAATCCACTTATCCTTACAAATCCTATATTTTCAATGGGACTTGCATAGCGCCAGTATTACGAGTCTGACCAAAAGTGAGCAGTAGACACTCTCCTGTCAAGCCTGGTACCGCATTTAAAAGTCAGTAGTTAAGAGTTTTACACTATAATGCTGTAGCATAAAACTCTTAACTGAAGTTCTAAAAAGTACACTAACACCCATAAACTACCTATTAACCCCTAAACCGAGGCCCTCCCACATCGCAAACACTAAAATAGATTATTTAACCCCTAATCTGCCGAACCGGACATCGCCGCCACTATAATTAATATATTAACCCCTAAACCGCCGCACTCCCGCATCGCAATCACTATTTAAATATTATTAACCCCTAATCTGCCGGCCCAAACATCGCCGACACCTACCTACATTTATTAACCCCTAATCTGTCGCCCCCAACGTCGCCGCCACTATAATAAAGTTATTAACCCCTAAACCTAAGTCTAACCCTAACCCCACCTAACAAATATAATTTAAATAAATCTAAATAAAATTACTACAATTAACTAAATAATTCCTATTTAAAACTAAATACTTACCTATAAAATAAACCCTAAACTAGCTACAATATAACTAATAGTTACATTGTAGCTAGCTTAGGGTTTATTTTTATTTTACAGGCAACTTTGTATTTATTTTAACTAGGTACAATAGTTATTAAATAGTTATTAACTATTTAATACCTACCTAGTTAAAATAAAGACAAATTTACCTGT
Source organism: Bombina bombina (assembly GCF_027579735.1). Classification (NCBI taxonomy): domain Eukaryota; kingdom Metazoa; phylum Chordata; class Amphibia; order Anura; family Bombinatoridae; genus Bombina; species Bombina bombina. The sequence goes on from NC_069503.1 coordinate 700,668,170, forward strand.
AAAATAAAACCTAACCTAAGTTACAATTACACCTAACACTACACTACAATTAAATTAATTACCTAAATGAAATACAATTAATTACAATTAAATGAAATTATCTAAAGTACAAAAAAAACACACTAAATTACAGAAAATAATAAACAATTACAAGATTTTTAAACTAATTACACCTAATCTAATCCCCCTAACAAAATAAAAAAGCCCCCCAAAATAAAAAAAAAACCTACCCTACCCCAAATTACAAATAGCCCTTAAAAGGGCCTTTTGCGGGGCATTGCATTGAAAAAAAAATTACAATCCCCCCCAACATTAAAACCCACCACCCACACAACCAACCCTACTCTAAAACCCACCCAATCCCCCTTAAAAAAAACTAACACTAACCCCCTGAAGATCACCTTACCGGGAGACGTCTTCACCCAACCGGACCAAACTCCTCAACAAAGCCGGGAGAAGTCTTCATCCAAGCCGGGCGAAGTGGTCCTCCAGACAGGCAAAAGTCTTCATCCAGACAGCATCTTCCATCTTCATCCATCTGGCGTGGAGTGGGTCCATCTTCAAGACATCCGACGCTGAGCATCCTCTTCTTCCGACGGCTAAACACAGAATGAAGGTTCCTTTAAATGACGTCATCCAAGATGGCGTCCCTTCAATTCTGATTGGCTGATAGAATTCTATCAGCCAATCGGAATTAAGGTAGAAAAAATCCTATTGGTTGATGCAATCAGCCAATAGGATTGAAGTTCAATCCTATTGGCTGATCCAATCACACTTTTCCTCGAACCTTTGAAGGTTTCATGTTAATGGTTCCTTTTGTAGCTGCTTTAGGTCTCAGGTCACTTCGTGAGAGCATATGTACATTCCTCATGGCTACCGGAGGTTGGTCTGCCTGAGGGGGTGATGCAGCACTCTCCAGTGTAAACGCAACATCTAAGTGTGGAAACTTCTCCTCTGCAAGCGCCCTGCTATAGGGAAAAATTTGGCCACTTGCTGATTGAATCTGAGCCATCGCTGCAGTCAGTTGTTTCTCAAGGCCACAGTAGTGCTCCATTATCAATGACTTAATGGTGGCCCCCCATATTTCCACAAACTCCATGTTGTCAGCAAGACCAGACCACCGCCACAACGTTTAACAGTCCAGTCTTGGGCTTTAGCTTAGGTACAAATCGTTAGTGAAGATTTCTTTCCATGCCGTGGTAGTTCAGACAAACTTATCTGACGTTTGTATTAGTTAATTCCTTAATCGGTATTAGATAGTTGTCATATTATCTGTCTAAAATGCAGAGCCTCTAGATTATGCAGACGATCATGGTCGCTGCCAGGACATGCCCCCCTAAAAAAATGTTTCATGTATTTCCAATGACTTGTTATAGAAGCTGCAGAGTATGAAATATAAAAGAAATTTACATTTTTAGATTTATTTGTTTATAATAAATAGCTGGTAGTGTTCTTTAAAACTTTAACCTATTAAAATGGTATATATATATATATATATATATATATATATATATATATATATATATATATATATATATATTTACAGTATAAATATATATATCCATATACTCACACTAGCTTGTGTGTGTGTATATATATATATATATATATATATATATAATATCTCTAGTAGACGGGTTTAAGTCAGGGCTGGACTTAGAATAAAAAGCAGCCCTGGAAAATTTGGAGACCAGCCCTATTTTTCATTGAGTCAGTAGAATACGCAAGCCCCAGTTTTCTGAAGGGAGATTACTGTGATACTCCTTTCCACAATATTTTTTTAGAATTATATTATATTAGTTTGTATTAAAAAATGTTCCAGATTATTGTTATATAGGCAACCTACAACCCAATTGCATCCATTAATCAACTCTTTAAATTGTAGCTTTCCAACCCCAGCTGCTGCAGTCCCCCGGGAAATCTCCTGGTACCCTGGTAGGCCAATTCAACCTTGGTTTAAGTACTTTTCTTTGTTGAGCAGTCATAAGCCTTGCACTGTCCTCAAACTAGCTTAAAAATAAAAGCATAAATATATATATGCGTGCATATGAGTGTATGTATGTGTGGTATGCATGCATATGAGTGTGTGTATGTGTGGTGTGCGTGCATATGAGTGTGTGTGGTGTGCGTGCATATGAGTGTGTGTATGTGTGGTTTGCATGCATATGAGTGTGTGTATGTGTGGTGTGCGTGCATATGAGTGTGTGTGGTGTGCGTGCATATGAGTGTGTGTATGTGTGGTTTGAGTGCATATGAGTGTGTGTATGTATGGTGTGCGTGCATATGAGTGTGTGTATGTGTGGTTTGCGTGCATATGAGTGTGTGTATGAAGGTGTATGTGTGGTTTGCATGGATATGAGTGTGTATGTGTGGTTTGGGTGCATATGAATGTTTATGTAGGTGCATGTGTGGTTTGCGTGCATATTAGTGTGTGTATGTGTGGTGCACATGCATATGAGTGTGTGTATGTCTGGTATGCATGCATATTATTGTGTGTATGTGTGGTATGTGTGCATATGAGTGTGTGTACGTGTGGTATGCGTGCATAATAGTGTGTGTATGTGTGGAGCACAAGCATATGAGTGTGTGTATAGACTTCTTTGTATACCATAATTGATCACAAAAAAGGGATTGAGGCAGTTAAATGTAAACTATCAGAAGATAAAGATTTATCACCAAAATTACTAGATTTCATACTTAGAGCCATAGAATTTATTCTATATCACAACTTTTTTTGGTTCAATGGGAACTACAATTTACAGATTTGTGGGACTGCCATGGGCACCAGGTTTGCACCAAGTTATGCCAATATTTACATGGACTATTTTGAGACGACTCATATATGGCATAATCAAGAATTTGGTGCAGACCTGGTGTCCTGGCATAGATATATAGATGACATTATGTGCATATGGAAGGGGGGTGAGTCCAAACTCATAGAATTTGTACAAATACTTAATAACAATAATCAGCAAGTCACATTATCAGTAGAATATGACAAAAAAGAAATACATTTTTTAGATTTAACTCTTTACACTATAGATGAAAAAATCCACAGCAAAACATACTTTAAGAAGTGTGACACTAACACCTACATTAGACATGATAGCTGCCACCATCCTAACTGGCTAAAGTCAGTACCAAAAAGCTAATTCCTACGAATACGCAGGAACTGCAGCAATATAGATGATTACGAACAACAATCAAGAATACTCAAAGAAAGATTCATACAAAAGGGATATGACCATAGAGCTTTAGAAAAAGAAAGAAAAGAAGTTGGAAATAAAATAAGATCAACCCTGTTAGAAAACAAACACAAAAATTAGACCTCATTTAATAATAATTTCCCTAAATTTGTGACCACATTTAATGTAGAACATCATACAATCAAAAAAATTATACAAAAGCACTGGCACATTATAAAGGAGGATGAATATCTAGGACCTATAATTCCAGCTAAGCCCACAGTTATCTTCAGAAAAGGACAAAATTTGAAACAAAAATTAGCTCCCTCACTCATAAAAGGCATAGCCCCCAAAAAACCTTTACAAATAAGTAACATGACAGGTTTCTTCACTTGCGGCAAATGCAAAGGTTGTAACTACACCAGAAGAACACACAAAACATTTGACTCCACAGTTACGGGAAAAAAATTTGAAATAAAAGAATTCATTACTTGCAAAAGTAAAAATGTGATATATTTGTTGCAATGTGGCTGCAAAATCCAGTATTTAGGACAAACGTCCAGATTTTTAAAAACAAGAATCATGGAACATCAAAATAAAATAGAAAAGAATCATGATGACCACAGAGTGCCGCTACACTGCAACAATTGTGAACATTTCACAAAAGAATCCTTTCTATGGATAGGAATTGAGAAGGTTGAACTTCATTGGAGGGGTGGTAATCTGGCAAAACAACTAGACCAAAGAGAATTAAAATGGATACATACACTTAGAACATATGCCCAATGGGGTCTAAATAAGGACACAAAAATTGCTGCCTTTGTCTAAAAAACTCTTAACATATGAAAGGGGGGCAAAATAAATGATGAATTCAAAAGGTGAAAATATGGGGCCTAAATAAATCAGTAACATTTTTTGTTCTTGTTGAGGTGAATACGAGTATAAGGACACACACACAAAAAAAAGAAGCTGTTTTTGTCTTAAAAACCTTCAACATATGAAAGGGGGGCAAAATAGATGATAATCTATAATGTGTTCCTAAGAAAAATTGGGGCCCGAATAAACCAGTATAATTTGTGTAAAGTGAATACTGAAAAACATTAGTACATGAAAGGGGGCAAAATAAACATGTATTTATACAGACAGTTCATGTTATATCATCACACTTAATGTTTATATATACACATATTGTACAAAAGAATATAATTCTCACACTTAATTTCAAGAAATTATATGCAACACACAAGTCGCTGAGTCAATATTTAACATTCAATAAGTATAGAAGTCTATTTATAATATGAATGTTTAATTATGAAAAGTATCTATTCCAACTTATAACAAACTTCTAAGTGGCAATTTATTCTACCTCCTCTAAATATTTGGATAAGCAGAATTCATATAAGAAACTTTGTATCTGTGAATAACACTTATGTCTTTTTATTTTGAGAAAATCAGAAACTGTTTTTCATTGGACATTCAATAACATGTGATACCCACTGACATATCAGACCTGAATGGGAACCTAAAATAGAGAACTACCTGAAAGGGAACTACAAAACATCACTATACCAGAAACTGAATTTCATTGGACAACCTATAACATGTGATCTTCACTGACATAACGGACCTGAAAGATAACTTGAAACAGAAAACTACCTGAAAGGGAACTACAAAACCGGCAAAAATGATGATATCTACAGAAATTTTATATTTTAAAACAAACTTATAGTTTCTAATATAATTAATATTGTTTTTTATGTTTTTTTAGATGTTTATTTTAAATTTACAATTGAAATTTTGAATCGGGTGTAAACCTGCTCTCCTCCAATGGGGAAGCAGGTAGCGTAACTGACATGTATTTAAAGGTCGCCTGTGCAGCGGAAAGGTATGCTTTGGTTTGTAAAGCACTTTTATTGCTCTTGAGAAAGACGGCTGGGACCGTTGAAACGCTTTTGCGTTGAGCCAAATAAAGACAAACTTTTTTACTGAATCTGTGATATTGTCTTTTCATATTGGGAAGGAGCCGGTAACCTGCAATATACACTGTGAGTATATATTCACCTTTGCATGGTGTATTGTCTGATATTTCAGCACCACTATTTTGCACCTAGAGTTATACAACCGAGGAAGGAAAGGAAGATACCAATGACTGATACAAGCTGAACCAGCGCCTCCAGCTAGCACACCTGATCTATTCACACAGACCTTGGGAGAGACTGTGGGACGGCTGCGGTTCACCAGAAGGGGAAAGTATTAATACATATTATACACCTGTTTGCGTGTATATAGGTGTATGTGCGGTTTGCATGGATATGAGTGTGTATGTGTGGTGCATAAGCATGTGAGTTTGTGTATGTAGGTGTATGTGTGGCTTGTATGGATATGATTGTGTGTATGTGTGGAGCACAAGCATATGAGTTTGTGTATGTGTGGTGTGTGTGCATATGAGTTTGTGTATGTGTGGTGTGTGTGCATATGAGTTTGTGTATGTGTGGTGTGTGTGCATATGAGTGTGTATGTAGGTGTATGTGTGGTCTGCGTGGATATGAGTGTGTGTATGTAGGTGTATGTGTGGTTTGCATGGATATGAGTGTGTGCATGTGTGGTGCACATGCATATGAGTGTGTGTATGTGTTGTGTGTGGTTTGAGTGCATATGAGTGTGTATGTAGGTGTATGTATGGGGTGCGTATGACTGTTGCACATTAATATGAGTATGTGTGGTGCACATGCATATGAGTGTGTGTGTGTATGTGTGGTATGCGTGCATAGGAGTGTGTGTATGTGTGGTGCACAAGCATATGAGTGTATGTATATGTGGTATGCGTGCATATGAGTGTGTGTATGTGTGGTGCACCTGCATATGTGTGTGTATGTGGTCTGCGTGGATATGAGTGTGTGTATATGTGTGGTCTGCGTGGATATGAGTGTGTGTGTATGTAGAACCGGTGTATGTGGGGTGTGCGTGGATATGAGTGTGTGTATATGGGGGGGGGCGGCTGTTTTGCCTTAAAATTGCATATTTTTGGTTCCAGTCCAGCCCTGATTATGATATCTAGAGGTTAACAAGGTTATTTTTTTGGAAGGTATTAATTTTGAGCTGTTGGTGTGTTATCAGATGTTTGTGATTAGAATCATTATCTGCACAAAACAAACACAAGAATGTGATCATCCCCTATATTAGGTGGTAGATATGATTAATGTAAACATTTATGTGTCTATGTGATCACAAAAGAAGTTATTAATTTAATATATCAGGAGAGCAGATCTCAAATACTGTGTAACACTGTGTTATAGTGCGACTCACTAGACAATTCAGCTTCTAACAAACTTTGATTTTTATTGGTGTCAATAGTTTAGATTTAATACAGAGGACTCATATTACACTGGCTGAAAGCAAATCAATTAATCAAACAGAAAGCAGAAACAGGAAGTGAAAGCAATCTGGGAAAGTACAATGTTATTCAGTCTGTAGTCTTTTACTTTTAATTTGGAAGACGTACTAGATCTGTTGTTTTAATATATTTTTATTTGCTGCAAACTAATCATCATATCATAAAACTACTTTAAATCTGATAGTTGTGGATTTTCTTTTCTAATTGTAGCTGACTGATGTAATCTGTAGCAAAATTTAGAAGAAAAAAAAAAGCACAAAAAAGGGGAAGAAGTCGTAAGAACCATGAAGATTCTTGTTGTTATGTTGTTTTGCTTTTGTTTGCTTTGTCCGGGTGACATGAAAGAATGGCCGACACATGAAATCTGCAAGAAAAGGGATTTTGAGGCATATTACAAAAGTTGTGGTGAGTTCAATGAAAAACGTTTTCAGTATTTGAGAATAAGCAATATATACTGCTGACCAGTGTTCCCTCTAAGGCCAGTTTTGTGAGCAGCCCAGCAATGAAACAGTTAATAAGGGAATCACACCTTGCAGTCTGCATAGTGTAGTGTTTGCTAATTGCTCTAGTTAACTGTTTCACTGCTGGGCTGCTCACAAAACCAGCCTTAGAGGTAACAGTGCCGCTGACTATTGTTTTTAATAACTTCTTGTCTTATTGGGAATAGGTTATAACACAAGGAGTACCTGCTTTTACCAAAGGCAAACAATGACAGAATACTTGCTGTATCCCCAGCACAGGCAAGCAATCTTTCATTAAAACTTTAACCCGCAGACCCACTGAAATAACTAAACTGACAAAAACATATAAGGCAAGATGAAATAGATGTTTAAAAGCAGCAGTGTGGTGCAAAAAATAATAGGGCACTGGGCTGGTCTATTGTTACATATATGGAATGTTAATGAATTTGTTTCAATGTTTATTTTTTTCTGAGCAACTGACAAGATTCTCTAAAAGAGCAGTCATTCATGGAATTCTCTAAAATGTGTGGAAGTGTGACATGCATTGTAGGAAGAGTTGCGATATTGCCGCTTTAAGGGAGGACACTTATGAACAATACATACATTAGAATAATGTTCCATTAAGAGCCCTGCCGTATGTATTTTTCATACCCTTAAAGCGGCAATATGGCAACCCTGATTGCAGGAAAGTGCTCCATAAAGTTAGCACTTTTGAAAGAACAATGTAAAAATTGTGATCAAAGTACAGATTTTAATTAACGGGACACTGAACCCAATGTTAATCAACTTTCTAATTTACTCCTATTATCAATTTTTCTTCATTCTCTTGCTATCTTTATTTTAAAAGCAGGAATGTAAATCTTAGCAGTCAGCCCATTTTAGGTTCAGCACCATGGATAGCGCTTGCTTATTGGAGGCTTACATTTACTCACCAATAAGCAAGCATAACCCAGGTTCTCAACCAAAAATGGGCCGGCTCCTATGCATCACATTCCTGCTTTTTAAATAAAGATAGCAAGAGAACGAAGAAAAATTGATAATAGGAGTAAATTAGAAAGTTGCTTAAAATTGCATGCTTTATCTGAATCATAAAAGAAAAAAAATAGGTTTAGTGTCCCTTTAATTTGTCAATGTGTACGTCAGGTTTCAGAATGCAAAGGTATTAACCAGGGGCGGAACTACCATTGGTGCAGCAGGTACAGCTCCACCAGGGCCCAAGAGCTGGAGGGGGCCTATGACAGTAGGGGAGCCTTTTATTAGTGCAGGCTGTAGGTCCATCCTATTATCTATCCATCTATTTTTAAAATAATTATACAGAGCAGTATGTATATTAATACTTTTGCTTTCAATTGAGTTACCATTGGGGGGGGGGCAAAAAAATCTTGCACCAGGGCCCTCTGTTGAGTAGGTCCACTACTGGTATTAACAGAACTAAGAATAGCTCTATATATGAAAAAAAATGAATTACTAAAAAAAAAAAAATTCTAAACGAATACAGTCAAATAAAATAAATATTAGTGACCCATAGTATTTAAAACCTCTATTATTTAAGTTATTCCACCTCCTCTGGTAAACTAAAGTCACTCTTGGACTATCAACTTAATATAGGAGACAAAATGAGAGAGGTGGATATCTGATAATATAGAGCCGCCTTTGGACCCTTACAAGAAAGTTGTATGAGATTTTATAACATTAATGGAAGGAAATGACAAATAAATGAGGAGACTGGAAATATACTAATCAGATCAAGAGAGTATAAACAGAAAAAGGAGTAATGGAAATTGTAGATCTCTCTTATGTCTCATTAGCAAACCTCCGATTTTTGTATTTTTGAAACTTTTATGTAGTAGTGAAATAAAAATGAAAACACGGTTTCTCCCCACTAAATCATACCAGCCACTCCTGGATCAGAAAAGGTTCTTCCATACCAAGTTATGTAACACCATGCCAACTTATATCATGTGTACATTGGGATAAAAATGTTTTTTTGCCTTAATAATAGCTGGGAGTCATGACCCTAGTTGTGCAGAAACTGGACCCATACAGACTATAATATAGGTAGCATTAGGTGAAGGGTCTTAGCTCTGAACAAGATAGCTATGGTAGAGGCAGGCTAGACTGAGGGAATTCTATGTCTGAATATGCATATGGGTGGATAGTAATATGAAGCACCAAAAAGCTCTCAGCCCCCAACTGAGACTACATGTGGTTCTCCCATACCTAGTTGTATAGCAATATGTCTGTCTACAGCTTATGTAAATTAGAATAACAATAATTTGTCACACTAAGAGACATTCTTATAACCACCCTAAGGCTTAACCTAAGTAGACTAAAACATATTCAGTATTGAGGTCTGGTTAAGGGTCCTAATCCCTAGTCAGATAGCCATGTTAGTATCGGGTTATTCTAGGGGAACTTAATATCTAGATATGCAAACGAGTACCATTGCAGACTACATAAGGCTTACTAGCTGACATTTATAAGAGTTAAGCATTATGAGTCAGCCTCCCGTTCTGTCCATGTTTGGGTCTCAATTGTTATATATTTGCGGGATGGACTCAAACCAGGGGATTAATGGATTGAGAGGTTTGCGCTTATCATTACAAAAACCTATTGTGGAAAGAGCTATGAAGGGGACAGGCGGCATGGGAAATATGTAGTTGAAGTGGGGTGTTATGTAAGGGTTAGTTTTATATGGAAGACCATCGCTAGAGTGCCCTTGCTTATGATCATTGCAAATAGTATGGGAAGTACCCTAGGGGAAAACATGGGGAATACAATACACCATAAAATATAAACATAAATATATAACTAATACCCAGTGTGCATTCAGTTCTATGCAGCCAAAGAAAAAACAAAGCACTTGCCTCGCCAAACCCAAGCAACAACCTGCAAAACCCCAGTGTTCGCACTCGGTAGCCCCAGTTCACTACAAGTCTAATTTCCGAATCCCCGTAGGAGCATGGCAATCAAAAAGCAAGTATGGAATGTCCTATATCTTGACTAAAGCCCTGCCGTAGGGTTCCATTTGATTCTAAGCCTCCAGGATCAAAAAGCTGGCCCAATTTTCTCTCTAGCCTATCAAGTCCTGATGCTCCACATTTCAATTCTGTGTCGGACCGAATGCGGCCATGACATGCAGAGAGGGGCTTCTCAGCCATATCCAGTGTTTCTTCAAGTATGGTATCTGCACGGCAAGTAGGCTGTGCCCAGGGTTGTTTCTTCCAGATTATCATGTTCAAGCCGCAGAGTTCCGGTAAATTCGGAGGAGGCTCACATAACTCTCCAAAGCACTGTTTTTGGTAAGTCGCCTCTAGGCTGGGGAGTGAAACACGAGCGGCAATCCTGACCTCACTAGCTCATGCTCCCGCAATTGGCTGCCCCGCAGTGAGAGATTCCCTTGGCGCTCTCAAGCCTGGAAAGTCATCTGGAGGGTTGTCCGCTGCTATGGGGCTGCTCAATAGGTCACTCGCATGGCGATTCTGATCTGTCTGAGCCTGGGACAAGGGATCTGACAAGCTGGGGATGAGCATGTGGGTACTTATATCCTCAACACGTTCCTCCGGTAAGGCTCTTGGTGTCGTATGTCTAGATCCAATTTTCTTCGTTAATGCATGTAGGCTTCCCCACTCTGCAGACCATGCTTGCATCAGTTTCTCATGGTGTTCGGTCAGCAAGCAGGTCACGGCCTCGAGCAGTGCATTGACAGTAGGCGCCATATTTAACGGGTGCATATGTGACGAGAAAGTCTGCCAATCCTCCCTCTGTCTATCGCATAGATCAAGAATAGGGTTGTATAAACATAAATGTTATGAATTGTAATAAGAGTTATTTTGTTCTCAGTGTCTGTGCACTGCTTACCCGGCCTATGCACGTACTAAATAAATAATGAGTGCAAAACATTGTCAACCATATATACAACAAATGCATCCAATAGAGGGCACTCTAATAAGGACAATTGTCCCTCACAATATAAATAAGGTTAAAAATAAACTTCAAAGTCTATTATCCAAAAATTAAGGATGTAATCCTGAATATGAGGTTGACGCTAAGGGGCCGATTTATAATAATCACAGCGAAGGTATAGATCAGAAGCAATTAAAATTGCTGTGATTTGTCTGGAAAAGACAAAAGAGGGCGCCACATACTATAGTGTATACCATTTTCTTACTCACAAATATAGGGCACCAAAATCTAAGTGCAAGTCAAGCAGGCAGATATCTCACAGCTTCTCTGCAAGCTGCCCAGTGGTCCACTGGCCTCTTATTCTACCGTTCTTTAAGTGGCTAGGGCAATAGCTGTACCTTAAAATTGATGTTACTTTCATATGCATAGGTTTTGATAAAAACTCACCAACTTTTAATTTGAGAGAAAAAACTGAGATCTGTAGGGTGGAAATGTTCAGTTAATTACGCTGGGATTTGAGACAATTTCATATATGCCTATGTTCACCCCATTTTATGAAAAAACAACAATTAATCTTTGTATTTTATACTTATCAGTACAAATTTATATGTGTTTTTTACACATTCAGTTTACTTAAATTAAAATTTATGCTGTGCATATTTATGATTTATTCCTGTGTAATTTACACACAAATGTTAGGTTTTTAATCAAGTACGATATTGGTGAACAATTTTGTTATGATTTTTGAGGCATCTTAACAATACACATTTTTTCCTGTATATTTTTGTGTAAATGGTTCAATTATTCATTTTGTACGATTTTTAAATTATGATTTTCATTCTGCACTTTTGTAATGTATGCATCTCCTTCCCATATGAAAATGCAGTATTTGCCCCAAATCGAGACACTCTGTTTTCAGGGTAAAAAGTAGCTTTATAGAATTCCACAAGGGAAATAGAAGGACAAGAAAGCATTCTTAAATAATCTCGCCAGTTTAGAAACCTTTAGAAGATCGGCCCCTTAGTAACAAAATGGAGGACCCCATTACTAAAATTAAATTAAAACTTTACACTTATTTCTTAAATATTTATACATCTAATAAAATTTTCAAACATAACTGCATATTATACTCAGGATAATCTTTATTTGAATACATCATTAAGTCTACCATTTTTAGCGTCTCTATAAATTGTAAGCCCTCTAGGGAGCAGGGCCCTCTAATAATTTCATCCTTTTCTAACCCTGTCCCTATCTTTTTATTAATAATAAGCCCATGTATAGCTCTGCGAAATCTTTAGACACACTTTAAATAAAGATAATAACAGTAATACTAATAATAATGCTAATAATAAACAATACCTATATTGAAATTTATGTGTAAATAAAAAAGTCAACTATATGTGTGCAAGGAATGTATTTTTTACAATGATCTTATAGTGAAATACATTTTTTCTTCACTTTATTCTCCATAGAATAAATGTAAACATTACTACACTGAATGCTAAAATTTGAATTATAATTTTAAAATATTTAAATGTCATATTAATAAATAAAATGTTTGAATGATACTTTGAGGCCGAATAATCAAATGTCTGTCGGACCTGACCCGACAGTGCGAATCAGGTCTGACAGACATCGATGAATGCGGAGAGCAATACGCTCTCCGTATTCAGCATTGCACCAGCAGCTCACAAGAGCTGCTGGTGCAACGCCGCCCCCTGCAGACCCGTGGCCAATCGGCTCGCCAGAAACACGGGCCCTCAAGCTCCGTACGTAGATAGGCCCCTTTGTGTTTAGGGAAATCGTTAATTTGAAAAAAAGAATGTTAAATACTTGTCAAGCATTTAAAATTCTTTTTAGAATGAACTAGTGTTACCGGCATTCCTTTTTTTAATGAATTAAAGGGACAGTACACTGTAAAATTGTTTTTATATTAATGTATTTTCAATGACTTGTTATACCAGCTGCAGAGTATTAAATGTATGAGAAATTGCATTTTCAGGTTTATTTGTGTATATGAAGTAGCTGGTTTTGTGCTTTTAAACCACAGCCTATTAAAATGGGTTGAGTTTCAGGTAATATCAGATATCATTATGTGAACACACACATGCTTCCTTATCTTATACCTGTTTGTAAACCAAAGCTCAATATTTCAAGAGAATGGAATATCTTATTACTCAACTATCCTGCACCCCACTGGGAGCGTAATTTCTTCTGCTGGATGTGTTTACATAGGTTTGTCAAAAGCCTAGACTCCAGTATACTGTAGAAACTTTCATTATAGATTGTTATTCCACAGGCTAAATCAGCTATTTCAAATGCTGAAATAAGGGTAAACAAGCTACTTGTAAAATGTAATACAATCCAGCAGGTATAATGGATCATTGGGAACAATGTAAAGGGGAGAACATTTTTGGGTAAACTGTCCCTTTAAGTAAAACATTTGTGCATTTCTATGTGTGTGCTTCTTTTTTAAGGGATATGATACCCAATTTTCCAATTTGCTTTTATTATCAAATTTGCTTCACTCTCTCTTGGTATTCTTTGTTGAAAAACATATCTAGGTAGGTTTAGGAGCTGGGAGCTAGCTGCTGATTGGTGGCTTCACATATATGCCTCTTGTTATTGGCTTACTGGTGTGTTTAGCTATCTCCCAGTAGTACATTGCTGTTCCTTAAATAAAGGATATCACAAGAATTAAACAAAATTGATAATAAAAGCAAACTGGAAAGTTGCTTAAAACTGTATCCTCTTCCTGAATCACAAAAGAAAAATGTTGAGTTCCATGTCCCTTGAAATGCCAAAATAAAATTTTATCTAATGCAAATAACAATTCTGCAATTAGTATTTTTATTTGCATAAAGTAATCAAGTTAAATCTCATCTTCTTTATAGATCCTGTTCAAGATATTGGAGTTTCCATTGAGCCGTGTTCCAGGACAGCGTTTAATCACTTCCATTTAAAAATTGGAGTTTTATTAAGTAAGTAAAAATTTATGATGTGATCAAAATAACTACAACAAAGTGAACAATAATAAAGGATTACATTTGTTTTCTCTACACCCTGAGACTAAAATGTATTTTTACTGATGCTGAATAGTGATGTCCCGAACTGTTCGCCCGCGAACGGTTCACAGCGAACATAGGTTGTTCGCGTTCGCGTTTGTCATCATTGTGGAAACTTTGATCCTTTATGTTACAGCCGCCTGACACATTAGAGCCAATCAACATCAGACACTCCCTCACAGACACTCCCAGCTACTCGGAATCCGCCATTTTAGACTCATAACGACCTTGCTTTTTTAATGAGAGGACGTGTTGTGTTTTTGCTCCTGACATTAATAAGAAAAACATAGCTAGGCTAGTGTATTTACAGTCCAGAAGGACTTCACTCATCTCTGCTGCAAGCACAGCACCCCAAAAAGCCCTTTTTAGGGCTATATTTCGTGCCGTTTTTTGTTTTTTTTGTTTTTTATTAGCATTTGCCTGGCTTTCAGCTGTGTGTTTAAGGCTCACAGCATATGCTGTGACTACTGCCACCACTGATATCTCCCTAACAACATTAGTTTAAATTTAACTAACCCAAAAATATAATTATTTTTCTAGTGTAATTTTTTTTCATTTTCTATTAGGCCAGTGTCACACAGCATATACTCTGGTTCATTGCTCTGTGCCAGCCAGCAGTCACCAGTGTTAATATCCGTTTATAACATTATTTTAAATTAAAAAAAAAAAAAAATTTGCTAGTGTAATCTAATTACATTTACTATCATGCCTGTGTCTGTCAGGCTCACTCAGCATTAATATACCTCTTTTTTTTCAGTCTTTTGGTTAATTGGTCTGTGCCAGACAGCCACCCAGCACTCATATCTATTTTTCTTTCACCTTAATTTTAATATAAAAAAAAAAAAAGTTTAAATTTGTTTGCTAGTGTAATGTAATATAATTTTCTATCCGGCCTGTGTGTTTTGCTGACATAGAGAGCCTACTGTGTTTACTTGCTGCCCTCCCTAGTCTATGAGCCACGACTCATATGTGTTTAACCTTTTTTTAATTTCCCCCCCAAAAAAATAATTTCAATCATTTTTCTAGTGTAATCTAATAGTATTTTCTATCAGGCGTGTGTGTATCCGACATACAGAGCCTACTGTTTTTAATAGCTGCCCTTCCAAGGCTATCAGCAATGACTCATATGTATGTGCTTAACCTTTTTCTTAAAATTTCCAAAAAAAAGTCTTTAAATCATTATGCTAGTGTAATCTAATTGTATTTTCTATCAGGCCTGTGTCTAACTGTCTATCTGACTTACACAGCATACTGTTGTTATAATTGCTGCCCTACGTAGCAGCCAGCCAGTGCGACCACTCATAGAGTCATATGTGCATTGCACTTCTTAACATAATTTTAATATTAAAATCTAAAATTTTAAAATATTTTGCTAGTGTAATGTAACTTAATTTTCTATCAGTCCTGTGTTTTTGTAACTTACACAGCATACTGTGTTAAATTGTTGCCCTACCTACCATCCACGACTCATATCTGCCAGCCTGTCTGCCAGGCTCAAGTAGCCAATTAGTGGCACCAATCACAATTCTTGTAACAGTAATAAAAATAAAAAAATCATAATTTTTTGGACTGCAAATATTCAGTCTCCTAGTGCCATTGAATTTCATTTACCTCCTGCCTGCCACTGCCAGCCTTTTGTGCCAGGCCGTCTAGCCAACTATTTACACCAGTCATAATTGTTGTCACAGTCAGACAGTATAGTTATTAATTTAAATAAAAAAATTTTTTTTAGTGTTGATCTTAATCCTCAGTTTGCTCGTGCCTTTGAATTGCACTTTTCTACAGCCTTCCAAGCCTGTGTGCCAGGCCTGCTTAAAAAATATTTGCACCAATCATATTTGTTGTGACAGTATTTTAAAAATTAAAATTTTTGGTAATAGTTGCTGTGATTTGAATCCTCAGTTTGCTGGTGCCATTGAATAGCACTTTCCTCCTGCCTTGCAGCCTGCTGTGAGCCAGGCCCCCACCTAGCCAATTGTTGTCAGCAATCATATTTCTGTTAACAGTATTGCAAAAATTGTCAATCATCACTGTTTAGACTGTGTCCTTGAATTTCATGTACCTCCTGCCTGCCATCCTTTTGTGCCAGGCCGTCTTGCCAACTATTTACACCAATCCTAATTTTTTGTCACAGTATAGTTACTAATTAAAATTAAAAAAATCTTGATTGTTGATGATCTTAATCCTCAGTTTGCTTGTGCCTTTGAATTGCACTTTTCTACAGCCTTCCAAGCCTGTGTGCCAGGCCTACTTAAAAAATATTTACACCAATCATATTTGTTGTGACAGTATTATAATAATTAAAAATAATTTTTTTTGGTAATAGTTGCTGTGATTTGAATCCTAAGTTTGCTGGTGCCATTGAATAGCACTTTCCCCCTGCCTTGCAGCCTGCTGTGAGCCAGGCCCCCACCTAGCCAATTGTTGTCAGCAATCATATTTCTGTTAACAGTATTGAAAAAATTGTCAATCATCACTGTTTAGACTGTCAGTAATCAGTCTCCTAGTTTCCTTGAATTGCATGTACCTCCTGCCTGCCATCCTTTTGTGCCAGGCCGTCTTGCAAACTATTTACACCAATCCTAATTTTTTGTCACAGTATAGTTACTAATTAAAATTAAAAAAATCTTGATTGTTGATCTTAATCCTCTTTTTGCTTGTGCCATTGAATTGCACTTTTCTACTGCCTGACAGCCTGTGTGCCAGGCCCAACTATCCAATTAGTGCTAGCAATCATATTTCTTTTAACAGTATTGCAAAATTTGTCAATCAACACTGTTTTGACTGTCAATCTGCAGTCTACTAGTGCCCTTGAATTGCATTTTCCTCCTGCCTGCCTGCCTGCCTGTGTGCCAGTCCCAACTAGCTAATTAGTGCCACCACTCATATTTATTGTAACAGGATTAGAAATTTTTGTTAATCATAACTGTTTTGACTGTGATTCTTCAGTCTCCTAGTGTCATTGAATTGCAGTTTCCCTTCTCTCAGCGTGTGTGCCAGACAGGCCCATTTGCCAAATAGTGCCAAACAATCATATTTGTTGCCACAGTACTAGTAATATTTCAAAAAATTTACCATTTTTGATTTTTAAAACATCTGTCTTTTTTGTTGTTGTCAGTCTCACAGCGTATACTGTGCCCACTTTCACAGTGCCACCACTCAATTGGTGTAATAGTATTGTTAGTGTCCATTTAAAAAAAATGACAGGCAGAGGCAGGCCACCCCGCAGGTTCCATGGTCGTGGTCGTGGTGCTGTGATTCCTTTAGACCCTACAAATATGCACATTGTTCAGACGCCGGGTGCCAGGGGGGATGCAAAAACTTCTGAGGAGGACCTAGTTGAATGGCTAACACAGGAAACCCAATCTTCTTCAGCTTCCGCTGCTAGTCCTCCTAACCTTGACGCACCATCTAAGTCCAGCTGTGCTTTGGGCAGGTCTCAAGTGACCAGTGCCACTCCGCCGCCTGTTGCCACCACCAACACTAGCACCACAGCCGCTTCACTTGATCTGTCACAGGAGTTATTGACACATCATTTGGAAGAAATGAGTGATGCGCAACCATCATTGACAGAGGATGTAGATAATAGTGATCAGTCTCAGTCAGGCAGCATTACCGACATGGAGGTACGGTGTGATGATGATGATGATGATGTTGTACCCACTGCTGCTTCCTTTCTTGAGGTTTCAGATACAAGTGAAGCGGTTGATGATGATGTGTCGATGGATGTCACGTGGGTGCCTGCTAGAAGAGAAGAAGAAGAGGGGGAAAGTTCAGATGGGGAGACAGAGAGGAGGAGGAGGAGGAGACGATTTGGAAGCACGGGGAGGTCGTCTCAAGGAGCTAGTGGCACAGTCAGACAGCATGCATTGTCACCAGGGGTCAGCCAGACAGCACGCCGACGCCCATCAACGCATGCTGTTGCCACCACCAGAATGCCGTCATCGCAGAGCTCAGCAGTGTGGCATTTTTTGTGTGTGTCTGCCTCTGACAACAGCGATGCCATTTGCAACCTGTGCCAAAAGAAACTGAGTCGTGGGAAGTCCAACAGCCACCTAGGTACAACTGCTTTGCGAAGGCACATGGTCTCCCATCACAAAGGCCGATGGGAAGAACACATGAGTAGAAGCAGCACACAAAGTGAAAGCCGCCACTCCTCCTCCTGCTCCAGCATCTTCAGCCATGTCAACCAGTGCTGTCCTCCTTGCACCCTCTCAACCATCCTCCACTCAGTCTCTCTTACGTAGCAGTTCCTGGTCATCTGCCCACAGTCAGGTGTCTGTCAAGGACATGTTTGAGCGTAAGAAGCCAATTTCTCAAAGTCACCCCCTTGCCCGGCGTCTGACAGCTGGCTTGTCTGAACTCTTAGCCCGCCAGCTTTTACCATACAAGCTGGTGGAGTCTGATGCTTTCAAAAAATTTGTATCTATTGGGACACCGCAGTGGAAGGTACCTGGCAGAAATTTCTTTTCACAAAAGGCAATCCCAAACCTGTACTCTGTTGTGAGAAAGGAAGTTATGGCATGTCTGGCACACAGCGTTGGGGCAAGGGTCCATATGACCACGGATAGCTGGTCTGCAAAGCATGGTCAGGGCAGGTATAACACCTACACTGACTTCTGACAAGCATGGAATGCGTGGCTCTGCAGAAGAGTTGGTGACACCGCCACGACTTGCAGACAGGCCTGCTGCTACCTCCTCTACTCCTCCTACTCCATCCTCTTCCATAACCTCTTTCTCGGCTGAGTCCTCTTCAACTTCTGTGTCTTGCTCCACATCTATGGCACCCCCCAGCTCCCCAGGTACTATGCTACATCCCGGGTACGGCAGTGTCACGCCGTCTTGGGGTTGACTTGCCTGAAAGCGGAGAGTCACACCGCACCAGCACTCCTGAACGCACAGGTGGATCAGTGGCTGACTCCGCACCAACTGGAGATTGGCAAGGTTGTTTCTGACAATGGAAGTAATTTGGTGGCGGCATTGAAATTGGGCAAGTTGACACATGTTCCGTGCATGGCACATGTGTGTAATCTAATTGTACAACGATTTGTCCATAAGTACCCAGGCTTACAGGACGTCCTGAAGCAGGCCAGGAAGGTGTGTGGCCATTTCAGGCGTTCCTACACGGCCATGGCGCACTTGTCTGATATCCAGCATCGAAACAACCTGCCAGTGAGGCGCTTGATTTGCGACAGCCCGACACGGTGGAATTCAACACTCCTAATGTTTGACCACCTGCTCCAACAAGAAAAAGCTGTTAATGAGTATTTGTATGACCGGGGTGCTAGGACAGCCTCTGGGGAGCTGGGGATATTTTTGCCAAATTACAGGACGCTCATGCGCAATGCCTGTAGGCTCATGCATCCTTTTGAGGAGGTGACAAACCTTGTCAGTCGCACCGAAGGCACCATCAGCGACATCATACCATTTGTTTTCTTCCTGGAGCGTGCCCTGCGAAGAGTGCTGGATCAGGCAGTAGATGAGCGTGAAGAGGAAGCGGGAGAGTTGTGGTGTCCATCACCCCCGCAAACAGCCGAATCAGCATTACTTGCTGGACCTGCGGCAACGCAGGAAGAGGATTGTGAGGAAGAGGAGTCAGAGGAGGAATGTGGCTTTGGGGAGGATGAGGAGGAGGAAGAGCGAGCACAACAGTCATCCCAGGGTGCTCGTTGTTGTCACCTCTCTGGTACCCGTGGTGTTGTACGTGGCTGGGCGAAGAAGATACCATCAGTGAGGAGGAGGAACGCGACATGATTAGCTCAGCATCCAACCTTGTTCAAATGGGTTCTTTCATGCTGTCGTGCCTGTTGAGGGACCCTCGTATAAAAAAGCTGAAGGAGAACGACCTGTACTGGGTGTCCACGCTCCTCGACCCCCGGTATAAGCATAAAGTGCCTGAAATGTTACCAAATTCCCGCAAGTCGGAAAGGATGGAGCATTTTCATACTAAATTAAAAACTATGCTTTACACAGCGTATAAGGGTGATGTCACAGCACCACGGGAATGTAACAGGGGAAGAGATGAAATTAATCCTCCTCCTCCCACGACCACGGTGGCAAGGAACGGGCGCTTTCCTGACGTCTTGTTGATGGAGGACATGCGTACCTTTTTAACTCCCATGCACCATCAGAGCCTTTCGGGATCCAGCCTTAGAGAAAGACTCAACCGACAGGTAGCAGACTACCTAGCTTTAACTGCGGATCTCGACACTCTCAGGAGCGATGGATCCCTTGACTACTGGGTGTGCAGGCTGGACTTGTGGCCTGAGCTATCCCAATTTGAAATGGAACTTCTGGCCTGCCCCGCTTCAAGTGTCCTGTCCGAAAGGACTTTTAGTGCAGCAGGAGGTTTTGTCACTGAGAAGAGAAGTCGCCTAGGTCAAAAAAGCCTTGACTATCTCACTTTTATAAAAATGAATGAGGGCTGGATCCCGAAGGGACTGACATTGGGCGATACATTTGAATAAAAAACTACTGATGATGATATGAGCTGGCTTGGGCTACAACTGGTACACAGGCTGGCCTTTTTTTTTTGGTTATAAAGACGGAGGACTTGCTTGACTTATCCGCCAACAACTAGTGTTCAAGCCACAAGCTTTTAGGGCACTTTATAAATGTTTTACAAACATCGATTTTTCTGGCCGCTGCTACAGCAGTTGCTACAACAATACCCCAATTTTTCAGTCATTTGTACATTCCTAATTTTTCTGGCCTCTGCTGCATCTCTGTGGGTACAAAACTCAAATAAAAAAATAAGGCACATAACACTAGTGAATAAACTGTTACGAATTGTACAACTTTACACACCACTCATATCCGGTGGACCATTCAATTGAACGCAAAATGCAACAAATTTGAAAGAGTAGGACCGACCATGCATCTTTATCTGTCTCTTGGCTGCTCTAAATTATCTCCGTGTTCCATCTATGCCATACCTGTACTCTATTGTGCAAAAGGGTGGCATATATTGTGTTTCATGCTGTTGTGCCTGTTGCGGGTCGTGGCCCATGATATAAAAAGGCTGAAGGAGAACGAGCTGTAGTAATGGGTGCCCCATCCAGTTTTTAGAAAAATGTTCCTGGTTCCTCTCAATTATCTTTGGGTTTCTAAAATGGATGCCATACCTGTACTCGCTTGTGCAAAAGGATGGCATATGTGGTG
The DNA here is from genome assembly GCF_027579735.1 of Bombina bombina. Lineage (NCBI taxonomy): Eukaryota > Metazoa > Chordata > Amphibia > Anura > Bombinatoridae > Bombina > Bombina bombina. The sequence continues at coordinate 700,689,342 of NC_069503.1, forward strand.
GTGTTTCCTGCAGTTGTTTCTATTGAGGGTGCTGGACCCTCTTATTAAAAAGCTGAAGGAGAACGACCTGGAGTGGGAGTCCAAGCATGGTTTTTGGGGCTATTTCACTTTTACAAACAATTATCTGTGGGTTTCACAAATCAATGCCGTACCAGTACTCTATTGTTCCAAAGTATGCCATATGTTCTCTTTCCTGCTGGTATTTTGTTTAAGGATTCTGGACACTCTTATAAAAAGGCCTAAGGTGAAAGAGGTGTACTGGGTGTCCACTCATTTTTATTTTCTATTTCTCATTTGACCAAAATTATCTCTGGTTTTGTAAAATCAATGCCGTACCTGTACTCTATTGTTCAAAAGGATGCCATACGTCCTCTTTCCTGCTGGTGTTTTTTTTTTGGAGTGTCCAGGACCCTCTTATAAAAAGGCCTAAGGAGAAAGAAGTGTACTGGTTGGCCACTCATTTTTATTATTCTATTTAACAATTGACCAAAATGATCTCTGGGTTTGTAAAATCAATGCTGTACCTGTACTCTATTGTTCAAAAGGATGCCATACGTCCTCTTTCCTGCTGGTGTTTTTTTTTGAGGGTCCAGGACCCTCTTATAAAAAGGGCTAAGGAGAAAGAGGGGTACTGGCTGTCCATCGAATCATTTTTTTTATTCAAATTTCCATTTAAAAAAAAATTTCTATGGGTTTCTAAAATCAATGCCTTTCCTGTACTCTTACTCTATTGTTCAAAAGTATGCAATATGTCCCCTTTCCTGCTGGTGTTTTGTTTGAGGGTCCTGGACCCTCTTATAAAAAGGCCTAGGGAGAAAGAATTGTACTGGGTGTCCATCCAATCATTTTTTTGATTTAAATTCACGGTTGCAACAAATTATCCCCGGGTTTCTAAAATCAATGCCTTTCCTATAATCTTTTTTTCACAAAGGATGCCATATGTCCTCTTTCCTACTGCTGGTTTTGTTGAGTGTCCTGGAGCCTCTGCTAAAAAGGCCTAAGGATCAAGAAGTGTAATGGGTGTCTATTCAATGTTTTTTTAGATTTCCCGGTTGTAACAAATTTTTTCTGTCTTTCACAAATCAATGCCTTTCCTGTAATCTATTTTTCAAAAGGATGCCATATGTCCTATGTCATGCTGTTCTTTCTGTTGAGGCTCCGGGACACTCTTATAAAAAGGACTAAGGATAAAGAAGTGTACTGGGTGTCCAATCAATGTTTTTTTTCTATTTCCCGGGTCATATAACTGATCTCTGTGTTTCTAAAATCAATGCCTTTCCTGTAATCTAATTTTCAAAAGTATGCCATATGTCCTCTTTCCTGCTGGTGTTTTGTTTGAGGGTCCTGGACCCTCTTATAAAAAGGCCTAGGGAGAAAGAATTGTACTGGGTGTCCATCCAATCATTTTTTTTATTCAAATTCACGGTTGCAACAAATTATCCCCGGGTTAATAAAATCAATGCCTTTCCTATAATCTTTTTTTCACAAAGGATGCCATATGTCCTCTTTCCTACTGCTGGTTTTGTTGAGTGTCCTGGAGCCTCTGCTAAAAAGGCCGAAGGATAAAGAAGTGTACTGTGTGTCTATTCAATGGTTTTTTTAGATTTCCCGTTTGTAACAAATTTTTTCTGTCTTTCTAAAATCAATGCCTTTCCTGTAATCTATTTTTCAAAAGGATGCCATATATCCTCTTTCATGCTGTTCTTTCTGTTGAGGCTCCGGGACACTCTTCTAAAAAGGCCTAAGGATAAAGAAGTGTACTGGGTGTATAATCTATGTTTTTTTAGATTTCACGGTTGCAACTAATGATCTCTGTGTTTCTAAAATCAATGCCTTTACTGTAATCTAATTTTCTAAAGGATGCCATATGTCCTCTTTCATGCTGCTGGTTTTGTGGAGGGTCCTGGAGCCTCTGCTAAAAAGGCCTAAGGATAAATAAGTGTACTTGGTGTATAATCGAAGTTTTTTGTGATTTCACGGTTGCAACTAATGATCTCTGTGTTTCTAAAATCAATGCATTTCCTGTAATCTAATTTTCTAAAGGATGCCATATGTCCTCTTTCATGCTGCTGGTTTTGTGGAGGGTCCTGGAGCCTCTGCTAAAAAGGCCTAAGGATAAATAAGTATACTTGGTGTATAATCAAGGTTTTGTGTGATTTCACGGTTGCAACTAATGATCTCTGTGTTTCTAAAATCAATGCCTTTCCTGTAATCTAATTTTCTAAAGGATGCCATGTGTCCTCTTTCATGCTGCTGGTTTTGTGGAGGGTCCTGGAGCCTCTGCTAAAAAGGCCTAAGGATAAATAAGTGTACTTGGTGTATAATCAAAGTTTTTTGTGATTTCACGGTTGCAACTAATGATCTCTGTGTTTCTAAAATCAATGCCTTTCCTGTAATCTAATTTTCTAAAGGATGCCATATGTCCTCTTTCAAGCTGCTGGTTTTGTGGAGGGTCCTGGAGCCTCTGCTAAAAAGGCCTAAGGATAAAGAAGTGTACTGGGTGTATAATCTATGTTTTTTTAGATTTCACGTTTGCAAAAAATTATCCACGGGTTTCTAAAATCAATGCCTTTCCAGTAATCTATTATTCACAAGGATGCCATATGTACTTTTTGATGCTGTTGTTTCAGTTGAGGCTCCGGGAGCCTCTTATTAAAAAGGCCTAATGAAAAATAAGTGTACTGGGTGTCTAATCAATGTTTTTTTTCGATTTACCGTTTGCAACTAATGATCTCTGTGTTTCTGAAATCAATGCCTTTCCTATAATAATTTTTTCAAAAGGATGCCATATGTCCTCTTTCCTGCTGCTGGTTTTGTCGAGGGTCCTGGAGCCTCTGCTGTGCATAATAAAGAAAAAAATTAATTTAACTTGACTTAATAACTGAAGCATGACTTCAGGAGTCAGGTGTGGTCGTAGGTAGTGGTTGTTGTTAGCAGATTATTTTTATTGCAAATTGCAATTGCCACAGCGTGCATAAAATGTGCGTCACTAGTCCAAATTTTAATATTTTTTTTTTCATTCAGGATTAGTTTGGGGTACGGCGCAATATTGGAAAGGCAAAAAACAGGTCTCGGTACCCGTTGATATAAGGGGTGACTACTAGTGCTTTTACCAGGCTCCTCTTGGATAGCCCCAGAAAGTGTGAGTATGAATCCCAAAAAGAAAATTAAATTAAGGTTGAAAAATTACTCCTAAGTAAATTGTAAGACCTGGAGCTCCTCAAACACACGTCCTACCGCAACAGGTATAGGCTCCGCCCACCCAAATCTTACCTTTTTAATGCCAATTGATATTGCCACAGCTGGAATAACAGTAACTAACATGTGTGTCACCACAGTCTCCGAATCTATTGTCGGATGTATACAAAAACAACAATAAAGAATTCCTTTTGGGGCGCAAAGAGATGGCTACCGGAACACTCCAGGAACTTCACAAAAGTGGCTGTCTTGTGTTTCTGGTGATGTTGTAGACATCTGGGTAGTGTACAGGGAGGGCAAAAATCCTCTCCATCTCTGTGCACCACAGGACAGGATGTCCTTGTCATCCATAAGCACATGAAATTGCTGGCATTTTCGTTGCTTCAAGAAGTTCAGTTTTTGTGGTGATAGTACAGAATTAAATAAACTTTGGTTTCCTACCATACTCAAGACAATCTTGTAGTTCAAGCTTCGGACTTGCTGTGGGAAACAGTGGGCTGTCCATAGCAGGAAGATGATTTAGACAGAAGTAACGTGCTCTGCTTGCAGGTGACACATGTTTATCGTCAATCATCAAAGGGGTTGCGTGCAGAATATGGCTGATGGCCCCTTATTCACATGTTTGTCCAGAGCAACAACATTTGCAAACAGCCAGAAGAGATGTCGGTTCTCACCAGCCTTAAGTTGAGCTTCAATTACCAAATGCTGATATTCAATAAATAGACAAACAGTGCATTAAAAAACACATTTGCAATATGGATTCACCAGAGCAAGGTCATTGCTAGTATTTCCCACAGTAACAAAATTAAAATGACACAACTCCGCAATCTTCCCCTTCACATTATTATTGTCACACTCCATTGTACTCCTATGCCCACCTCCCTGCTCTTCTTTTTGTTGAGGGTCCTGGAGCCTCTGCTAAAAAGGCCTATGGATAAATAAGTGTACTGGGTGTCTAATCAATGTTTTTTTATATTTCACGGGTCATATAAATGATCGGTGGGATTCTAAAATCAATGCCTTTCCTGTAATCTATTATTCAAAAGGATGACATATGTCCTCTTTCATGCTGTTGTTTCTGTTGAGGCTCCGGGACCCTCGTATTAAAAAGGACTAAGGATAAAGAAGTGTACTGGGTGTCCAATCATTTTTTTTTTCTATTTCACGGGTCATATAAATGATCTCTGTGTTTCTAAAATCAATGCCTTTCCTGTAATCTAATTTACAAAAGTATGCCATATGTCCTCTTTCCTGCTGCTGGTTTTGTTGAGGGTCCTGGAGCCTATGCTTAAAAGGCCTAAGTATAAAGAAGTGTACTGGGTGTCTAATCTATGTTTTTTTAGATTTCATGGTTGCAAAAAATTATCCACGGGTTTCTAAAATCAATGCCTTTCCTGTAATCTATTATTCACAAGGATGCCATATGTACTTTTTAATGCTGATGTTTCTGTTGAGGCTCCGGGAGCCTCTTAATCTTATTAAAAAGGCCTAATGAAAAATAAGTGTACTGGGTGTCTAATCAATTTTTTTTTTTATCTACCGTTTGCAACTAATGATCTCTGTGTTTCTGAAATCAATGCCTTTCCTATAATCATTTTTTTAAAAGGATGCCATATGTCCTCTTTCCTGCTGCTGGTTTTGTCGAGGGTCCTGGAGCCTCCGCTGAGCATAAAAAAAAAATAAAAAAATTATTTAACTTGACTTAATAACTGAAGCATGACTTCAGGAGTCAGGTGTGGTCGTAGGTAGTGGTTGTTATTAGCAGATTATTTTTATTGCAAATTGCAATTGCCACAGCGTGCATAAAATGTGCGTCACTAGTCCAAATTTTAATTTTTTTTTTTTCATTCAGGATTAGTTTGGGGTATGGCGCAATATTGGAAAGGCAAAAAACAGGTCTCGGTACCCGTTGATATAAGGGGTGACTACTACTGCTTTTACCAGGCTCCTCTTGGATAGCCCCAGAAAGTGTGACTATGAATCCCAAAAAGAAAATTAAATTAAGGTTGAAAACTAACTCCAAAGTAACTTGTAAGACCTGGAGCTCCTCAAACACACGTCCTACCACAACAGCTATAGGCTCCCCAACCCACAAATCTTAACTTTTTCATGCCAATTGATATTGCCACAGCTGGAACAACAGTAAATAACATGTGCGTCACCACAGTCTCCGAAGCTGTTGTCGGATGTATACAAAAACACTGATAAAGTATTCCTTTAGGAGAGCAAAGAGATGGCTACCGGAACACTCCAGGAACTTCACAAGAGTGGCTGTATTGTGTTTCTGGTGATGTTTGAGACATCTGGGTAGTGTACAGGGAGGGCAAAAATCATCTCCATCTCTGTGTCATCCATAAGCACATGAAATTGCTGGCATTTTTGTTGCTTCAAGAAGTTCATTTTTTGTGGTGATAGATAGTACAGAATTAAATAAACTTTGGTTTCCTACCATACTCAAGACAATCTTGTATTTCAAAATTCGTACTTGCTGTGGGAAACAGTGGCCTGTCCATACCAGGAAGATGATTTAGACAGAAGTAACGAGCTCTGCTTGCAGGTGACACATGTTTATCGTCAATCATCAAAGGGGTTGCGTGCAGAATATGGCTGATGGCCCCTTATTCACATGTTTGTCCAGAGCCACAACATTTGCAAACAGCCAGAAGAAAGGTTGTCTCTCACCAGCCTTAAGTTGAGCTTCATTTACCAAATGCTGATATTCAAAAAAATTGACAAACAGTGCCTTAAATAACACATTTGCGATATGGATTCACCAGAGCAAGGTCATTGCAAGTACTAAGTTCCCACGATAACAAAATTAAAATGCCACAACTATGCAATCTTCACCTTCAGATTATTATTGTCACACTCCATTGTACTCCTATGCCCAGCTCCCTGCTCTTGTTTTTGTTGAGGGTCCTGGAGCCTCTGCTGAAAAGGCCTATGGATAATAAAGTGTACTGGGTGTCTGTTCAATGTTTTTTGTTATTTCCCGGTTGCAAGTAATTATCTCAGTGTTTCTAAAATCAATGCCTTTACTGTAATCTTTTATTCAAAAGGATGACATATCTCCTCTTTCATGCTGTTGTTTCGGTTCAGGCTCCGGGACCCTCGTATTAAAAAGGCCTGAGCATAAATAAGTGTCACGGCTGTCTAATCAATGTTTTTTTCTAATTTCACGGTTGCAAATAATGATCTGTGGGTTTCTAAAATCAATGCCTTTCCTGTAATCTTTTATTCAAAAGGATGACATATCTCCTCTTTCATGCTGTTGTTTCGGTTCAGGCTCCGGGACCCTCGTATTAAAAAGGACTGAGGATAAATAAGTGTCACGGGTGTGTAATCAATGTTTTTTTCTAATTTCACGGTTGCAAATAATGATCTGTGGGCTTCTAAAATCAATGCCTTTACTGTAATCTTTTATTCAAAAGGATGACATATCTCCTCTTTCATGCTGTTGTTTCGGTTCAGGCTCCGGGACCCTCGTATTAAAAAGGCCTGAGGATAAATAAGTGTCACGGGTGTGTAATCAATGTTTTTTTCTAATTTCACGGTTGCAAATAATGATCTGTGTCATATAGACCTCCACCGATAGGGTGAGTATGAGTAACAGCTATTAAAATGCAAAGGACATTACTAATTAACACAACATAGTTACCATGGGTCGCAGACCAAGAGCAGATGTCTTATTATTATATTTTGTATGGGTAATCATCCAGGCCATATAGACCTCACCAAATAGGGGGAGTTACAGAGATTAAAGTGCTAAGAATGGTAGTACTTAAAACACAACCTCGTTAAAATAGGTAGCAGACCACATGTCTTATTATTATAATAATGATTCTGGCAGGCCATATAGAACTCCCCCGATAGGGGGGGGGGGGGGAACAGGGATTAAAGTGCTAAGAAAAGTACTAATTGACACAAGCTCGTTGGGTCCAAGAACGCATGTTTGATTATTAGAATTTATTAGGGTAATTATATATCTAACAAATCTATCGATTTCTCTTCTATCGATTCGATCTAACTATCAATCTATGTATATCTATCTATCCTATCTATCACTATCAATCTATCTTCTGTCCGGGATGTTTTGAGACAGCCACTTTGGGAATGTTAGTTGATTTAGACCCATTATGGCTTAAAAGCAGACTCTGCATCAACTATGTAATTTTCCATGGGAGTTTTGCCAGGGATCCCCCTCCAGCATGCAACAGTCCAGGTGTTAGTACCCTTGAAACAACTTTTCCATCACTATTGTGGCCAGAAAGAGTCCTTGTATTTTTTAAAGTTCGCCTGCCTATTGAATTCAATGGCGGTTCGCGCGGTTCGCGCGTTCGCGAACAATACCGGAAGTTTGAGGTTCGCGACATCACTAATGCTGAATTCAGTGTGTATTGCAGTGCTATCTGTACAAAAGAATATACTTCTTATAACATTAATTTGCATATTGAAGTCTATTTCACACTCTTTTTGTATTGTAGATTTTACTGTGATAATATAAATGTCCTTATTGCTAGATTGATATGAGTGGAAGAGGGGAAATACTCAAAATCATTAAACTCAGAAGCATTTATAGATTTCCTTTTAAATAAATATTTGTAAAATTTCAAATGGGTAATTGTTATCAAATTGAAGATTCTCATATTTTAAAGGTTTAATGGTTTATCATCACAGCAGTAAGGGCAAGGGGGTTGATTTATTAAATGTCAAGTGGACATGATTCACTCTAGTATACACTTCCTGCATTTATCAATGCACAAGCATTTCTGGTGAAATTGGCCACTAGCAGGGGCTGTCAATCATCCCGATTGTATCAGATCGGGATGATTTCAATCTGCCACCTTAAAGGTGGTGGACAGGTTAACTTCCGTTTCAGGCGAGCTTGAAACGATGGAAGTCCGATTCAGCATCCCCTGCTTAAGAAATGGACCCCTAAATATAAATACATTCATTCAGCTGGTGTAATGCTCGTGGGATATTTCCCTATCAGACCAAACTTGGCCAGTAGTCTTCTTATCCCGGTGTCAAGTGGAAGGATATGGAAATATCCCAGAACAAGAGAACAGGTAAGTAAATGAGGTAAGCAGTACTCACAGTAGAGAGGGCAATCCTTCACGGCACTACAGAGGATAACTGGAGAGTAGTCAGGCAAGCTGAGTTCGGTAACAATAAGGCAATCCAGAATACCAGCAGAACAGGGGTAAAACAGCATAGAGGTCTGGGACAGGCAGAGTTCAGCAACAATAAGGCAGTTAGCAGTTTAGGGGTTAATCAGTAGCGTGGTCTTGAGACCAGCAGAGTTCAGCAACAATAAGGCAATCAGCAGTTCAGGGGTTAATCAGCAGAGTAGTCTTAAAACAGCCAGAGTTCAGCAACAATAAGGCAATCAGCAGTTTGGGAGTTAATCATTAAAATAAGCACCCAGGAGCACAAACAGTAACGCTTATACTTGGGCAATATAAGTAAGGGAGAAAGTACTTACATAGACCCAGGTTCGCGCCAAGGGAGACGTCCAGGAGTGGTGGTGATGTCAGATCCAATGCGACAGAGCACCAGCCATGGTAACAGGAAGGAGCTGTCTGTGTCCATGGCAACGGCCAAGGGTAGCGGAAGGAGCCAACTGCGTCTGTGGCAATGGCCACAATGGAGCAGGTGGCGTGACAGAGTCCCCAATCAAAGGGGTACCTCTGGGACCCTTAATGTGGCTTGACTGGATGAGAAGTATGAAACCTGGAGACCAGAGAAGGAGCATGCACATGACGGGCAGGAACCCAGAAACGATTTGCCTCAAAGTAACCCTTCCAGTGCACTAGGTATTGAAGTTGCCTGCGTCTGTACCTTTTAGTCTAGGATCCTGGCAATCTCATACTCCGGCTCACTATTAACCAAGAGTGGTGGAGAAGGGGGTCTAAATCGGGAAAATCTGTTTGTGATGTAGGGTTTGAGCAGAGAGATGTGGAAGACCGGATGGATATGCAGGGTTCTGGGTAGGGCCACCTTGTAGGCCACAGGAGAAAGTCTTTTGAGGACCTTATAGGGACCGATGTAGCAAGGACCCATTTTGTAACAGGGCTGACGTAAGTGAACGTGTCGAGTAGAGACCCAGACTCGCTCACCTACTGCAAAGGCATGAATAATAGCTCGATGATGGTTGGCATTCCTCTTGTATCTGGAGACAGCTGAATGTAACTGAGAGCGTATATATTGCCAATGAGTAGTAAGGTCAGAAAAACGATGATCAGCAGCAGGAACCCCCATAGACTGAGCTGAAAGGGTGAAGACACGGAGCTGGTAACCTGCTGAAGCTTGAAATGGAGAGCATAGTAAAGATGAATGCCAATGACTGTTCCTTGCCAGTTCAGCTAAGGACAACATTGGTATGCTGGGAATCCACATAAGCGCTAATATAGGTTTCGAGATCTTGATTCGTTCTCTGCGTCAGACTATTGGTCTGGGGATGATAACCGGAAGACAAGGAAACCGTGGTCCCAATCATTTTGCAAAAAGCTCTCCAGAAAGTGGAAACAAATTGAGGTCCTCTGTCAGAAACAATATTTATGGGTATACCATGGAGACATACTACATGAAGAAGAAACAGAGTTGTCAACTCATGGGCAATAGGTAACTTGACCAAGGGCACAAAATTAGCAAGCCTGGAAAATCGATCCACTACAGCCCATATAACCGTATGACGTTCAGAAGGAAGGAGGTCCACAATAAAATCCATGGTTATGTGTGTCCAGGGTTATTTGGGTATGGTCAATGGTTGAAGTTAGTCATAAGGTAAAGATTGGGGAGTTTTAAAGGAAGCACAAGTCTGACAAGCCTTGCCATAATCTTGAGAGTCGGAATTCATGGTAGGCCACCAAACATGCCGAGAAAGAAGTTTAAAGGTTCTTGTCAAACTAGGATGATCTGATAGTTTGCTATCACAGGCCCAAGATAGCACAGGAGTGTGTAGGAGGGAGGTCCACAATAAAATCCATTGTTATGTGTGTCCAGGTTTGTTTGGGTATAGTCCAAGGTTGAAGTAAGCTATGAGGTAAAGATCGGGGAGTTTTAATGGCAGCACAAGTCTGACAAGCCTTGACATAATCTTGAGAGTCAGAATTCATGGCAGGCCACCAAACATGCCAAGAAAGAAGTTTAAAGGTTCTTGTCGAACTAGGATGACCTGATAGTTTGCTATCATGGGCCCAGGATAGCACAGGAGTGCATAGGTTAAGAGGTACAAAAAGGATCTCAGGAGTCATAGGGGCTTCAGGAGGTTTCCTTGAAGGAGCATGTTGTAATCTCTTCAGTAGAGAGGTGTTAAGTTGAGCAATCACAGAGGACGAAGGAGTGATGTGTTCGATAGGGCTTCAGAAGAGTCATTAGAGTGGGGAAACTGACATGAAAGTGTGTCAGCCTTCTTGTTCTTGGTCCCAGGAAGATAAGAGACTGTAAAATTAAAGCAAGAAAAGAATAAGTCATTGAGCTGTTTCCAAGTATGTCAGGTTCTTATGATTGGTAAGAATCTGAATGGGGTTGGTAATTCCCTCTAGCCAATGTTGCCACTCAATGAGGGCCATTTTAATGGCTAGGAGTTCACAATTCCCCACATTGTAGTCCCTCTCTGCAGGGGAAAAATGTTTGGAGAAAAAGACTATAGGATGCCATTTGGAGGTTGAAGGATCCCTTTGAGTCAAGAGAACATCAGCTCCTATCTCTGAGGCATCAACCTCTAAGGTGAAGTACAGATCTGGATCAGGATGTCATAATACAGGAGCATTACAAAGGGCCTTTTTTTAGGAGAAAGAAAGCATTTGTAGCTGCTGAGGCCAATTCTTGCAGTGCCTGTTTTGTTTAGTTAGATCAGTGAGGGGAGCAACAATCTTGGAGAAGTTCCTTAAAAGTGATGGGTTGAGGCCATTCCAGAACTGCTGTTAGCGTCGTAGGATCTGTGGCAAAACCATGCTTTGAAATAACATATCTGAGGAACTGGATCCGGACTTGGTCGAATTTGCATTTCTCCAGCTTGGCTGCTAGAGAATTGTTTCTTAGCTCAAGAAGCACCTGTTTTACATGCTCATGATGCTCCTCTAAGGTTGGGGAAAATATGAGGATATCATCCAAATAAACAATGACAGTACAGTTAAGGAGGTCATGGAAGACATCATTGACGAAGGCTTGAAAGACAGCAGGGGCATTGCACAACCCAAAAGGCATCACTAAATATTCATAATGACCTGATCTTGTGTTGAAGGCTGTCTTCCACTCGTGTCTTTGGAAGATTACGAATGAGGTTGTACGCCCCACGAAGGTCAAGTTTAGTAAAGTAACAAGCATTTTGGAGTGAGTCATACAGTTCAATGAACAAGGGGATAGTATAACGGTTCTTAATCGTGATGTTGTTCAGAGCTCTGTAGTCAATGCATGGTCTCAAACCATCATCCTTTTTGCTAACAAAAAAGAATCCTGCTCCTGCAGAAGAGGAGGAAGGGTGAATAAAGCACTTAGCTAGATTGTCTTGTCTTGGCTTTAGTTCCAGTCTTGGACAGCGGATAGGTCCTTCGCTTAGGAAGTGGGGCTCCGGGAAACAATTCTATTTTGTAGTCGTATGGGTGGTGAGGTGGCAGCACATCAGCTGCCTTCTTTTCAAACACGTCCATGAAATCTGCATATACTGAGGGAAGGGTGGAAGAGGTCTGAAGAGTGGCCAAAGGGGTTCAAAACAATGGAGTAACCGTGGCAAGACAGGAATGGACACATGGCTTACCCCAGGAAGCCAACTGTCCCTCAGTGCAATCAAATTGAGGATTGTGTTTGCATAACCAGGGAAGACCAAGGATAACCGGTTGAGCAGGAGAATGAATAACATTGAATTGTATCTGTTCAGAATGTAAGAGTCCCACAGTCATAGTTAGAGGTGCGGATTTGAAATGGATTAAGCCTGATCCCAGGGGTGTGCTATCCAAAATGGTTATTTTGAGACATTGTTTTTTCTGAAGAAGAGGCAAACCTGCTTGAATTATGAAACGGTGGTCTAGGAAATTTCCAGCTGCCCCCGAATCAACTAAGGCCTGTGCTTGAACAGAGTTCCGGAGAAAGGTGAGGGTAATAGGTACCAGGATTCGAGAAGATTGAGGGGAATTGGTAATGGCCATGCTTAGAGCTACCCCACTCTTATCCTTTAAGCGTTGGCTTTTCCCAGCATTATATCACAGTTCTTAAGTTGATGTGAATTGAAACGACAATAAAAACATAGTCTCAACCTCCTTCTTCTCTGTCTTTCAGATTCAGAGGATTTTAGGGGAGAGAGATACATGGCTTCCTCCTCAGAGGCAACTGGAGGCGCAAAAGAAGTAGAGGGTAGTCTAGTGACTAGACGGGTAAGAGAACGGGAAGGCAGGACTCTGTGAGTTCTCTCTCTCTCTCAGCTTGTCACTCCTGAAAGTGAGAATCCAGACTGATACACAGCTCAATGAATTCATCCTGGGTATATGGAACATTACGATAAGTGAGCTCATCCTTGATGCGTTCATGTAGACCTCTCCGAAAATCCGCCTTGAGAGCACTGCAATCCCAGCTGGTCTCATGTGCCAAGTTGCGAAATTCAATGGTGGAAGAGAATGCTGAAACGAAGGTATCGGCATCATTCAGGAGTTGAGCACCTTGTTCCAATAGGGGAAAAACCCAGGCACTGGCCTTCTCATTCAATAAGGAAACAAAAAGGTGACTTTTGACTGATGAGACTGGAAGGTATGAGGGTCATTGCGAAATGCAGTCTGCACTTGTTGAGAAATCCCCTACAGTCAGTAGCGCCATCATACTTGTCAGGCAATGGTATCTGGGGTATACTATCAGAAGCAGGGGAGGAGTCTGCGGTACTAGCAGCAGGGGCAGACTGCATGGCAGCAGGAGTAGTGTTTTTCTCAGCGACAAGTGAGAGCATAGCGGTTATAGTCTCTAGTTTAGAATCCAGACTCTGCAAGTGTATGGCATGGGTTCCCAGCGTCTGTCCCTGAAGAGAGACTACTCTTGCTACGTCATTTGGGTCCATGGCCCAAGTATAATGTAATGCTTGTGGGATATTTCCGTATCAGAGCAAACTTGGCCAGTAGTCTTCTTTTCCCAGTGTCAAGTGGAAGGATAAGGAAATATCCCAGAACAAGAGAACAGGTAAGTAAATGAGGTAAGCAGTACTCACAGTAGAGAGGGCAATACTTCACAGAACTACAGAGGATAACTGGAGAGTAGTCAGGCAAGCAGAGTTCGGCAACAATAAGGCAAACCAGAATACCAGCAGAACAAGGGTTAAACAGTAGAGTGATCTGGAACAGACAGAATTCCGCAACAATAAGGCAATCAGCAGTTCAGGGGTTAATCAATAGAATAGTCTTGAGACAGGCAGAGTTCAGCAACAATAAGGCAATCAGCAGTTCAGGGGTTAATCAGCAGAGTAGTCTTAAAACAGGCAGAGTTTAGCAACAATAAGGCAATCAGCAGTTTAGGATTTAATCAGCAAAATAAGCACCCAGGAGCACAAACAGTAACACCTATACTTGGGCAATGTAAGTAAGGGAGAAAGTACTTGCATAGACCAAGGTTTAGGCCAAGGGAGACGTCCAGGAGTGGTGGTGATGTCAGATCCATTGCGCCAGAACCATGTTAACAGGAAGGAGCCGTCTGCGTCTATGGCAATGGCCATGGGAAGTGGAAGGAGCTGACTGCGTCCGTGGCAATATCCACAATGGAGCGGGCGGTGTGACAGCTCGGGGCTATATAGATATTGCCTATACAATGACACAATATTTTGTGTACAGGGACATAAAAACCAAATGTTTCTTTCATGATTCAGATAGATTGTATTATTTTAAACAACTTTCCTATTTAATTCTATCTAATTTCCTTCATTCTCTTGGTATCCTTTGTTGAAGGAGCAGTAATGCACTACTGGGAGCTAGCTGAAAACCAATGACAAGAGACATATGTGTGCAGCCACCAAGGGCAGCAAATGAGCCTACCTAAGTATTCTTTTCAACAAAGGCTATAAAGATGACAAAACTACGCCTAGATTTAGAGTTCTGCGGCCAAAGGGGTGCGTTAGCTACGCATGCTTTTTTCCCCCCGCACCTTTTAAATACCGCTGGTATTTAGAGTTCACAGAAGGGCTGCGTTAGGCTCCAAAAACGGAGCGTATAGCATAATTTACTGCCACTGCAACTCTAAATACCAGCGGTGCTTACGGTCGCGGCCATCTTCAAAAACGTGCTCGTGCACGATTCCCCCATAGGAAACAATGGGGCAGTTTGAGGTGAAAAAAAATCTAACACCTGCAAAAAAGCAGCGTTCAGCTTATTATACACTTATTAACCCCTAATCTGCCGACCCCGCTATCGCTGACCTCTGCATATTATTATTAACCCCTAATCTGCCACTCCATACACCCCCACAACCTACGTTATCCCTATGTACCCCTAATCCTAATCAACGTCGCCGCCACCTACCTACAATTATTAACCCCTAATCTGCCGACCTCACCGCTACTATAATAAAGTTATTAACCCCTAAAGCTAAGTCTAACCCTAACACTAACACCCCCCTAAGTTAAATATAATTTTTATCTAACTAAATAAATTATTTCTTATTAAATAAATTATTCCTATTTAAAGCTAAATACTTACCTGTAAAATAAACACTAATATAGCTACAATATAAATTATAATCATATTGTAGCTATTTTAGGATTAATATTTATTTTACAGGCAACTTTGTATTTATTTTAACCAGGTACAATAGCTATTAAATAGTTAATAACTATTTAATAGCTACCTAGTTAAAATAATTACAAAATTACCTGTAAAATAAATCCTAACCTAAGTTACAATTAAACCTAACACTACACTATCAATAAATTAATTAAATAAAATACCTACAATTATCTACAATTAAACCTAACACTACACTATCAATAAATTAATTGCATACAAATACCTACAAATAAATACAATTAAATAAACTAACTAAAGTACAAAAAATAAGAAAAGAACTAAGTTACAAAAAATAAAAAAATAATTTACAAACATTATAAAAATATTACAACAATTTTAAGCTAATTACACCTACTCTAAGCCCCCTAATAAAATAACAAAGCCCCCCAAAATAAAAAAATGCCCTACCCTATTCTAAAATAAAAATTGGAAAGCTCTTTTACCTTACCAGCCCTTAAAAGGGCCCTTTGCGGGGCATGCCCCAAAGAATACAGCTCTTTTGCCTGTAAAAAAAAACATACAATACCCCCCCCAACATTACAACCCACCACCCACATACCCCTAATCTAACTCAAACCCCCTTAAATAAACCTAACACTAAGCCCCTTTAGATCTTCCTACCTTGTCTTCACCACGCCGGGTATCACCGATCCGTCCAGAAGAGGGTCCGAAGTCTTCATCCGATCCGGGGCTGAAGAGGTCCATCATCCGGCTGAAGTCTTGATCCAAGCGGGGGCTGAAGAGATCCATCATCCGGCTGAAGTCTTGATCCAAGCGGGGGCTGAAGAGGTCCATCATCCGGCTGAAGTCTTCTATCAAGCGGCATCTTCAATCTTCTTTCTTCCGGCTCCATCTTCATCCCGCCGACGTGGAACATCCATCCTGGCCGTCAACTTTCCGACGAATGACCGTTCCTTTAAGGAACGTCATCCAAGATGGCGTCCCTCGAATTCCGATTGGCTGATAGGATTCTATCAGCCAATCGGAATTAAGGTAGGAAAATTCTGATTGGCTGATGGAATCAGCTAATCAGATTCAAGTTCAATGCGATTGGCTGATCCAATCAGCCAAACAGATTGAGCTCGCATTCTATTGGCTGATCGGAACAGCCAATAGAATGCGAGCTCAATCTGATTGGCTGATTGGAATTCGAGGGACGCCATCTTGGATGACGTCCCTTAAAGGAACCGTCATTCGTCGGGAAGTCGTCGGCCAGGATGGATGTTCCGCGTCGGCGGGATGAAGATGGAGCCGGAAGAAAGAAGATTGAAGATGCCGCATGATAGAAGACTTCAGCCGGATGATGGACCTCTTCAGCCCCCGCTTGGATCAAGACTTCAGCCGGATGATGGATCTCTTCAGCCCCCGCTTGGATCAAGACTTCAGCCGGATGATGGACCTCTTCAGCCCCGGATCGGATGAAGACTTCGGACCCTCTTCTGGACGGATCGGTGATACCCGGCGTGGTGAAGACAAGGTAGGAAGATCTTCAGGGGCTTAGTGTTAGGTTTATTTAAGGGGGGTTTGGGTTAGATTAGGGGTATGTGGGTGGTGGGTTGTAATGTTGGGGGGGTATTGTATGTTTTTTTTACAGGCAAAAGAGCAGAATTCTTTGGGGCATGCCCCGCAAAAGGCCCTATTAAGGGCTGGTAAGGTAAAAGAGCTTTTCAATTTTTATTTTAGAATAGGGTAGGGCATTTTTTTATTTTGGGGGCTTTGTTATTTTATTAGGGGGCTTAGAGTAGGTGTAATTAGCTTAAAATTGTTGTAATATTTTTATAATGTTTGTAAATTAATTTTTTGTAACTTAGTTCTTTTTTTATTTTTTGTACTTTAGTTAGTTTATTTAATTGTATTTATTTGTAGGTATTTGTATGTAATTAATTTATTGATAGTGTAGTGTTAGGTTTAATTGTAGATAATTGTAGGTATTTTATTTAATTAATTTATTGATAGTGTAGTGTTAGGTTTAATTGTAACTTAGGTTAGGATTTATTTTACAGGTAATTTTGTAATTATTTTAACTAGGTAGCTATTAAATAGTTATTAACTATTTAATAGCTATTGTACCTGGTTAAAATAAATACAAAGTTTGCCTGTAAAATAAATATTAATCCTAAAATAGCTACAATATAATTATAATTTATATTGTAGCTATATTAGGGTTTATTTTACAGGTAAGTATTTAGCTTTAAATAGGAATAATTTATTTAATAAGAAATAATTTATTTTGTTAGATAAAAATTATATTTAGCTTTAGGGGTTAATAAATTTATTAGAGTAGCGGTGAGGTCCGGTCGGCAGATTAGGGGTTAATACTTGAAGTTAGGTGTTGGTGATGTTAGGGAGGGCAGATTAGGGGTTAATACTATTTATTATAGGGTTATTGAGGCGGGAGTGAGGCGGATTAGGGGTTAATAACTTTATTATAGTAGCGGTGAGGTCCGGTCGGCAGATTAGGGGTTAATAATTGTAGGTAGGTGGCGGCGACGTTGGGGGCGGCAGATTAGGGGTTAATAAATATAATATAGGGGTCGGCGATGTTAGGGGCAGCAGATTACGGGTACATAGGGATAATGTAGGTGGCGGCGGTGTGCGGTCGGCAGATTAGGGGTTAAAAAAAATTAATAGAGTGGCGGCGATGTGGGGGGGCCTCGGTTTAGGGGTACATAGGTAGTTTATGGGTGTTAGTGTACTTTAGAGCACAGTAGTTAAGAGCTTTATGAACCGGCGTTAGCCCAGAAAGCTCTTAACTCCTGGCTTTTCTCTGCGGCTGGAGTTTTGTCGTTAGATTTCTAACGCTCACTTCAGCCAAGACTCTAAATACCAGCGTTAGAAAGATCCCATTGAAAAGATAAATACCAGCGGGCGGCCAAAACCAGCGTTAGGAGCCCCTAACGCTGGTTTTGACGGCTAACGCAGAACTCTAAATCTAGGCGCTAATTTGATAATAGGAATAAATTGGAAAGTTATTGAAAAGTGAATGCTCTATCTGAAACATGAACTAAATAATTTAGGTCTATGCCCCCTTTAAGGTGCCTCTGGTGGTTTGTGGACCACGGCATGGGGTATATGGCAGGGTTATGGTTGCCATTATGTCAAATCACTATTTGGTAAAATATATCTTTTTTTTTTTTAAATGGGGAGATGGGATCATAAGACAGTTGGTGCCTCTCTCATCCATTAGTATGAGCTTGTCACATATGTCACATATGTACCTGGCTCCAGCAGTGTGATATCAAGGCCCAGCTCTGTCATTGTCTTACTCTCCAAGTTTAGAAAGGCCTCAAGCTTGTATAAAAAACAAAACATTTCCCTTACAATAACTGAAAACACTGAATTTACCAGTCCTCTTAAAGTGCACATTTGTGCATTACTTCAAGCCAAAACACAGCTCATACATAGGTGTGCACACAGGGGGTGCCTGGGGCCCTGGGCACACCCTAATCACCCCCATGTACAATAGCAACTGTTCCCTCTTGTCTGAGCTACCAGTTCATATTTTATAGAACAGTGCAGCGTTATTAGTTCAGACTTTTCAGAACAGCAATATTTTCCTCTCTGATTGCTTGAGCTACTCAATGCCTTCACATCTGAGCACTTGCCAGTAGCGCACATCTCCCCAGGCACCTCTCATGCATCATAGTCTGCCTGTGGGTTTCTCCCCAGTTCCTTCCAATCCCAGATGCCACTCAGATTGTAAGTAGTACAGGGGGGGCAGAGTACTACTTATAACAGTCTATACTCACATCAGGCAAATTGTATCTGCAGCTCCTTTGGTGTTCTCTGTCCCGTAGGCTGGGCACTGTCAGTGCACAGGGGTAATTACTGGCAGGGAAGAGCTTAAAGTATTGTTTTCCTCAGAAGAAACACTTCATGCATGTCTTGTTTTTATTTGCTTTGCCCACTTGTATGAGACAGAGGAAAATGATGGCACATTAATAAAAATAATGATAATTTTAATAGCAATAAAATATTCAGACAGTCTTATAAGTTATTGTAGGCAAGAAGATATATAGAGCAGCCCACCATATAGAGGAGCACCTGCCAGTACTGTTTGTTCTTGACTCTGTTATACAGGGCAGTCAGTCTCCAAGCTACCACTGGTCTCCTATTTCAGTTTATTAATTCCAACAGTAGTAATGGTTTTACATTTAAAAAAAACCCATTAAAATGTTTGTTTACCTTGATAAGTGCTAGCTTTTTTAATTAATAGCTGTTTTAATCGGTTTTAAAATGTTGTTTGTTTATATTGATATGAATGTGTCTGTGTATGACATGTATACATGAGTGTGTGTGTTTTTGCTTTTGGGTGCAGGCTGCTCACAAATATGAACTCATACCAGTGGTGCCTGCAACTGTCCCATTATTATTATTATTTGTAATGTTCATGCTTCTCTCAATGGAATCATACATTGTTGAGATACCACTTTAACAAGACGTCTCTTATCTCCCTTCTTTAAAAACTGATGACATATAATGCTAAAGACACATGCACTTTCCTGAGGTCCCCTAGGTTTACTCTTCAACAAAGGACACCAAGAAAATAAAGCAAAATAGATAAAAGAAGCAAATTGGAAAGTTGTTTCAAACTGCATGCTCCATCTGAATCATGAAAGTTAATTTTTGACTTTATTGTTGCTTTAAATTTATATTAATAAATGTGCTCCTATAACACATGGTGGCACTATAAACACAGGCACAAAATCTTATCTCCAACCCTAACAACAAATACAAACACAATGAATGGCATAAAAATAAATTCTTCCTTAGCCCAAACAGTGTCCCAAAGACAAGAATAAATACCCAAAATAGGAATAAAAGGCCAAAAAGTCATAAAATCTCATGCGTAGCGTGTATAAGTAGGCAGCTCCTCTTCACGATCCCAAAACTGGAGTTCAAAACTCTGAAAGTGCAAACAAAAAGGGTGCCTCATGTGCTATCAGTGGTGTCTTCACTTGCTTCAATAGTAAAAGTGTGCTGGGTACTCACATTTAGAGGCAGCACCCTGATGTGCTGAGAAGGGCTAGCTGAAGATTCTCAGTCCTCCAGCTCACTGAACCCAGGCTGTAGAGAATCCAGATACAGCTCTGTTCCCCTAGGTAGCAAAAAAGGACTGATTCGCTCAATATAAAAGCAAATTCAACATTTATTTAAAAGATAAGTAAAAACATAGCGTTCAAACTGTGATTTGCAGGGGTAGCATGTCATTTAATCCCCTCATACAACGCGTTTCTCAGCTATCACGCCATTTCATCAGGCATGTATCACAATGTCCAAATGCTACCTTATATATGGTCACTATTTAGCTATAGGCAATTAAGTAATCAAGGAACCACAAACATTACTATGCTAACTCCTCCCATATACAATCCAAAAGATCGGCTGCAACATCTTTCACATAACCTAAAGGTAGAACAAAGAAAAGCCCTAGATACACTAAAATCTAATAATAACATTGTAATTAAAGAGTCAGATAAGGGCGGTAACGTAGTTATTATGGATCATAAATACTATGTGGCAGAGGCCTTACTCCAGTTAAATGATGAGGAGGTATATACTAAACTCACCTTCAATCCCACAATGAAATTTAAAACTAAATTAAAAGATATTCTGGAACTAGGTAAACAGGCAGGTGCCTTTAAGGAGGGATATTTTGATACCTTGCTCCCATAGGCACCCCTTACACCAATTTTTTATTTTGTTCCCAAATTGCAAAAAGATAATGAGTGTCCCCCAGGCAGACCCATCATATCCGGGGTGGGCTCCCTTCTTGAACCCCTATCAGAATTGGTTGACTCATTCCTTCAACCCCTGGTGCTTAATCTTATGAGCTATATAAAGGACTCCACTCAAGTCCTTAATAGTGTAAAAGAATTAAAGTGGCAGGAGTCCTTTAGCTTCCTGACAATTGATGTCACCTCTTTGTACACCTCCATTCCACACCACCTAGGTCTAGCCGCCATTACTTATTTTTTGAATACATTTTCTAACTATAGTAAGGATGTTATTTATTTTTTGTTAATAGCTATAGAATTTTTACTTCAACACAATGTTTTCATTTTTGATGGGGATTGCTATCTCCAGAGGCGTGGCAAGGCCATGGGGGCAAAATTTGCCCCCCTCCTATGCCAACCTTTTTATGGGTTGGTGGGAGGCCTGCCACGTCTATGGAGATGACAACCCTTTCAAACAACATTTTGTTTATTATGGCCGCTATATTGACGACCTGTTGGTGGTGTGGAATGGAGATGAAAACTCTATTGAGAACTTCCTTAGACATATTAATCTAAATCACATGAATTTGAAATTTACAGCAGAATGTAATAAAAACACCATTAAATTCTTGGACCTAGAGTTGGCAGTAGATCCCAATACTAACAAGGTAAATACGTCAGTTTATAGAAAACCCACAGGGGGGGAACACTATACTCAACTTTAGGTCGTGTCATCCTTGCCATGTAAAAAAGGCCATACACAAAGGGCAATATATAAGAACCAAACGTATCTGTTCTGACACAGTAAATTATGAAAATCAGTGCAAAATACTTAAACAGAGATTACTTGACAGGGGGTACCCTGAAAGCCTATTACAAAGCACAAAAAAAGTGGTAGATCAAATACCCAGGGATAATCTTTTAAAGTATAAAGGCAAAAATCAACGGCACAATGATAAGCAAAATAACAAAGTAGTGTTCAGTACTCCTTACAGTCTTGAATTTAACAAAATTTGTAATATCATTAAAGAAAGTCGGCCAATATTAGCGGTAGACTCAGGTTTGGAAAAAGTTGCCAGTGAAGGCTGCAGATTTGTAGCCAGAAAAGGCAAAACAATTGGAAATATGATTGCCCCTTCTGAACTTCCTAGCTCTCATAATAAAACTTGGCTTCCAACCAAACTTGGGTTCTTTAAATGTAAAGCACAAAGGTGCAAAACTTGCAACCATGTAAAAGAAGGTTCAAAATTCAAATCAACCATCACTGGTTTTGAATATGATATTAGGTTTAAACTAAATTGTAGATCAACCCATGTCATTTACCTTTTGACCTGTAGGGGGTGCCAGATCCAATACGTAGGTAGAACTAAACGTTTACTGAAGGACAGAGCACTAGAACATGTGAGAGATATTGAAGATCCAGACATAAAGACCCCAGTTTCAAGGCATTTTAAAAGTATGCACCAGAGTGATGCCACATTAATGTCTATTCAGGCTATTGACCATGTCCCTAAACACAGACGTGGAGGGGACAGGGAATATAAATTGAGCTATAAGGAAGCAAAATGGATCTTCCTATTAAACACTAGACATCCGAAAGGTATTAACAAGGAAAGCGATGTCAATCTATTTATCTAAACATCTCCCTTATCCCATCCAATATATAAAAATATTTCATATAACTTTCTCAGGTCCCAAGTATAGATTGTCCCTTTAAGTCCTTTCCAAAAATTAAAGCTTATTTCAGCACTGTTAAGGGAATCCCAGTTTAGGAATATTCAAGTTTAAAATTATATCCTATTTGAGTAACATGAATTATTACAGTTGAGGGTCTATCTTATTCCCCATTATACAATAATAAGCCTTGTGTACCTTCTATCTAATAGCAAAGACAGGAAAGGGTTAACCTGATTGTTCTTAACTATGTAAGGTCCCTTTAAATAGAGGCCAGAAACACAGCTCTCATACAGCAGTGATCAAGCGTGTCAATACACGCGAAACATGTCTGCGGTTTGCTCAGCTGTGACCCCGACCTCTTGCTAAAGGGAGCGTTTGCTCTGAATTTGTTTTTACTGATGTCCCAATAAATTTCTATCTTTTTATTTGGATGCCTCAAGGAAGTCCTTCTTTTTTGTAAACTTACATTTTTCCTCATTACGGTGATTTTTGCCGGATTGACCTCCTGCCCTGTGTAGCCCGGAAGTACACTGTGGATCTACTATATTAAAGTATACTTCAACCTCTGCTACATAACACTGTCAAAACATAAACATAGCAAAAGTGTATCTAATGTTTCATACCGTATACCATTCAATCATCTAATTGTTAAAGCGTAATGAGAAAAGTACTCATCTTATTTTATGTATTCCTTCAATGGTCACGTGACTCCTGAACAAACAATGCTATAGTGATATTGATTTTCAAACAGATCTAACAATGATCCTATGCATGCTTAGTCTATGACCAAATATAATGTCAGATTTCTATCTGACCTATACGTCACAGTGCGTTGTTTAGACTCGGATTTTGTTTAGTCATGTGATCGTTACATGACCTTCTTCCACTAAACAAAACTGTTATATTCATAATATGATTTTATCTTTTGGGCATCTCTAACATTGATCCTTTTATATAAAATTAATATATGATAGAGTACAATGTGGGATCTCCACCATTGATACATTTATATTTTCTTCACTGAGCACTTTTTCATGGACCTCATGCTACTATATATCTAAAAAACTACTTTAATGCCACTTTAATGGCATAGAGAAAAAAAGAAGGAAGACAAAGGGAAGAGTTTACAAAAAAATGAAGAAAAAAAAGTGAGATGATGAAGAAAAGGAAGGGAGAGAAAAGATGAAGAAAAAAAATAATAAATATATATTATATATTATATAATATATATATATATATATATATATATATATATATATATATACAATTATTATTATTAAAATAAATGGCCCAATTTAGTTCCAGGCTTATAGGGACAAGTAAGTTCAAATGAAATAAATGAAAACATCTCATTAGGGTTACCTAACTAATGTAACTAGCTATGCTTCTATATGCGTGGAATGCAGCGGCGTCACTTTTTGGAGCCGGATTTCTTCTTTTGAAAGTGCAACCCACTAAGATCTGGAATTTGCACAGATCTAAGTGCCTTAAAGGGACAGTCTAAGCCAAAATAAACTTTCATGATTCAGATAGGGCATGTAATTTCAAACAATTTTCCAATTTACTTTTATCACCAATTTTGCTTTGTTCTCTTGGTATTCTTAGTTGAAAGCTTAACCTAGGAGGTTCATATGCTAATTTCTTAGACCTTGAAGACCACCTCTTTTCAGAATGCATTTTAACAGTTTTTCACCACTAGAGGGTGTTAGTTTATGTTTTTCGTATAGATAACACTGTGCTCGTGCACGTGAAGTTATCTGGGAGCAGGCACTGATTGGCTAAACTGCAAGTCTGTCAAAAGAACTGAAATAAAGGGGCAGTTTGCAGAGGCTTAGATACAAGATAATCACAGAGGTTAAAGGTATATTAATATAACTGTGTTGGTTATGCAAAACTGGGGAATGGGTAATAAAGGGATTATCTATCTTTTGAAACAATAAAAATTCTGGTGTAGACTGTCCCTTTAAGATCATGAAAATAAATTGTTTCTTCTTTATTTGTATAGTTATCTTTTGTAAACATAATGCTATCATTAATGTGATTGTAAACGTTAACCTTTTTATTTACAATATTAATCATAAAGTAAAAGATTGGGACTTTAATTCATGAAAAGCTTTGTAAACTGTTACTTTTTGAATAATTACAATTTCATGTCTTGATATATTCCGCCGTTCTTCCACCCTTAATGGATACTGTATTTCTTATTTCAGTGACGATTCAGGTTATAGCCAATCGTATTGTGCCCTCTTTGGCGTCCAAAGCCAGGGGTGTTATTATTTCCTTGCTGGACACCAAAGGGGGTGTGATACGATTGACTACTGCCTGAAATGTCACTGAAATAAATAATACAGTATCCGTTAAGGGCAGAGGAACGGCAGAATATATCAAGACATGAAATTGTAATTATTTAAAAAAGTAATCGTTTACAAAGCTTTTCATTAATTAAAGTCCCCATCTTTTACTTTATGATTAATAATATTAAGCTAGATTAAGAGTTTTGCAGTACAGCTATACCGCAAGCATTTTAGCCTGTAACGCAACGTCCATTCTGAACTCAAAAAAATTATGTTTGATTGCGGAATTTTCATAGCGCCTGTATTACTATTGTGCGGTCCGGCTAAAATGCTTGTGTTACAGCCTATACGGACACGATCCATACCGCCATCTGAGACTAGTAGTTATGGATTTTGCGAAACAAAAATGTTTCACAAAACTCATAGCTAAACTGTTACAAAGTACACTAATACCCATAAACTGCCTATTAACCCCTAAACCGCTACCCTCCTGCATCACAAACACTATATTAAATTCATTAACCCCTAATCTGCTGCCCACCCACATCGCGACTATTAAATAAACCTATTAACCGCTAAACCGCTGTTCCCCAACATCGCCAACACTAATAAACACTATAATAAAGTATTAACCCCTAAACCTCTAAGCCCATTGTAACTACTAAACTAAACCTGTCAACCTTTAAACCATCGCCCCCCCCCCCACATCGCAAAACACTAAATTAAACTATTAACCCCCTAAAGCTAACACCCCCCTAACTTTAAATTAAAATTACAATATAACTATCTTTAAAAAAAATAAACTTACCTGTGAAATAAAAAAAATAAGTTTAAATTAACCGAACATAACTATTCTAATAAAATTTAAAAAAACTAGCAATTAAAAAAATCTAAATTACAAATTAAAAAAAACTAACACTACGAACATTTTTTAAAAATCTAAGATTACAAAAAATAATCACTTAATTATGAAAAATAATAAACTCTTAGATTACAAAAAATAATAAATGGAACTATCAAAAATAAAAACAATTACACCTAATCTAATAGCCCTATAAAAATAAAAAATAAACCCAAAATAAAAACACCCCCTAGCCTACAATAAACTACCAATAGCGCTTAAGCTAAACAGCTCTTTTACCTTAAAAAATTACTAAGTCTCCCCTAAAAGTAAACCCTCCCACCCAACCAACCCCCCAAAATAAAAAAACCCTAACTCTAAAAAATCCTACGCTACCCATTGCCCAAAAAGGGGCATTTGTATGGGCATTGCCCTTAAAAGGGCATTCAGCTCTTTACTGGCAGGGCATTCAGCTCTTTTTACAAGTGCCCAAAGCCCTAATCTAAAAAAAAAAATACACCAAAAAATTAAAAAATAATCTAACACTAACCCCATAAAATCTACTCATGGTTCCTGAAGTCTGCACATCCATCTTCATCCAGGCGGCGAGAAGTCTTCATCCAGGCGGCGACACCTTCATCCATCTCGGGGATGTCTTCTATCTTCATACTGGCAGTGCGAGGCAGAGCTATCCTGGGGGCAGATGACATCCTGTGTGGAGCGTCCTCTTCATACAGTCACCGCCATACACTGAAATTGAATGCAAGATACCCGTTTCAAAATGGCGTACCTTGCATTCCTATTGGCTAATTTGATTCTTCAAATTCAAATCAGCCAACAGGATGAGAGCTTCTGAAATCCTATTGGCTGTTCAAATAAGCCAATAGGATGAGAGCTGAGTAGATTTTATGGGGTTAGTGTTTTTTTTTTTTCATTTTTTTTTTTAGATCAGCGCTTTGGGCACTTTAAGCAGAATGCCCTTTTAAGGGCAGTATAAGAGCTAAATGCCCTTTTAAGTTGAATGCAAGATACCCGTTTCAAAATGGCGTACCTTGCATTCCTATTGCTAATTTGATTCTTCAAATTCAAATCAGCCAACAGGATTAAAGCTTCTGAAATCCTATTGGCTTTTCAAATAAGCCAATAGGATGAGAGCTGAGTAGATTTTATGGGGTTAGTGTTTTTTTTTTTTTTTTAGATCAGCGCTTTGGGCACTTTAAGCTGAATGCCCTTTTAAGGGCAATGCCCATACAAATGCCCCTTTAGGGGCAATGGGTAGCTTAGTATTTTTTAGAGTTAGGTTTTTTTTTATTTTGGGGGTTGGTTGGACTGGGGGGGTTTACATTTAGGGGTGGGACTTAGTAATTTTTTAAGGTAAAAGAGCTGTTTAACTTAGGGCAATGCCCTACAAAAGGCCCTTTTAAGGGCTATTGGTAGCTTATTTTTGATAATTCCGTTTATTATTTTTTGTAATCTAAGAGTTTTTTATTTTTTCGGAATTTAGTGTTTAGATTTTTAAAAAAATTAGATTTTTACATTTTTTTCATAGTTTTAGTTTTTTTTAAATTTGTAATTTAGATTTTTTAATTGGTAGTTTTTTTAATTTTATTAGAATTGTTAGGTTAATTTATAGTTTAAACTTAGTTTTTTTTTTTATTTCACAGGTATGTTTTTAATTTTTTAAAGATAGTTATATTGTAATTTTAATTTAATGTTAGGGGGTGTTAGGTTTAGGGGTTAATAGTTTAATTTAGTGTTTTGCAATGAGGGGCGGACGGCGGTTTAGGGGTTAATAGGGGTTTTTAGATCAGCGCTTTTGGGCACTTTAAGCAGAATGCCCTTTAAGGGCAGTACAAGAGCTGAATGCCCTTTTTAAGGGCAATGCCCATACAAATGCCCCTTTAGGGGCAATGGGTAGCTTAGTATTTTTTAGAGTTAGGTTTTTTTTATTTTGGGGGTTGGTTGGGCTGGGGGGTTTACTTTTAGGGGTGGGACTTAGTAATTTTTTAAGGTAAAAGAGCTGTTTAACTTAGGGCAATGCCCTACAAAAGGCCCTTTTAAGGGCTATTGGTAGTTTATTTTTGATAATTCCGTTTATTATTTTTTGTAGTCTAAGAGTTTTTTATTTTTCGGAATTTAGTGTTTAGATTTTTAAAAATTTTAGATTTTTAAAATTTTTTCGTAGTGTTAGTTTTTTTAAAATTTGTAATTTAGATTTTTTAATTGGTAGTTTTTTAATTTTATTAGAATTGTTAGGTTAATTTATAGTTTAAACTTAGTTGTTTTTTTTTTTTCACAGGTATGTTTTTAATTTTTTAAAGATAGTTATATTGTAATTTTATTTTAATGTTAGGGGGGTGTTAGGTTTAGGGGTTAATAGTTTAATTTAGTGTTTTGCAATGAGGGGGGGTGGCGTTTTAGGGGTTAATAGGTTTAGTTTAGTAGTTACAATGTGGGGGGGCTGGAGGTTTAGGTTTAGGGGTTAAATACTTTATTATAATGTTGGCAATAAAGAGTAAATAGGTTAATTTAGGTGTTGGCGATGTCGGATTAGGGGTTAATAACTTTTATTAGTGTTGATGATGTCGGGGGCGATGGAATAGGGGGTTAATAATTATATTTAATGTCGTGGATTAGGGGTTATTCACTTTATTTAGATGTCAGCGATTTCGAGGGTGGTGGATTAGGGGTGTTTAGACTAGGGGTTTATGTGAGGGTGTTTAAATATAGACATCAATGGGGTTGCCTTGCGGTGATCTCCATTCCGCGATCGCAGGTGTTAGGTTTTTTTCTAACACTCTCTCCCTATTGATGTCTATGGGGGAAAGTGTGCACTAGCACATCAAGTCAGCCCTTGGCTTTTGTGCGGTATGAAGCTTAACGCACCATAACGCACAGCACAAGGGGGCTTTTCAGTAACTTGTAATGCCAGCGCTATGGAGAGTGCAATAACGCAAATTTTGTGGCGTAATTTTCGCACCCTGTTTAGCACAAAACTCGTAATCTAGGTGATAGTAAACAAAAAGATTAAAGTTTACAGTCAAGTATTAATATGTTCTGCGCTGAGATTTATAGGACGCTGGACATTTATCTTTCACAAAATCATAAGTTTTTTTTATAATCAGGTAAATATGAGGAAAAAACAGCTTGTCAGTTTGAATTGTTTCACTAGAGTATAACAAAAAAAATAAACCTGTGAACTGATATTCTGTTTTTTTATTCATTTGCAGGGCAAGATATCAATGAGCTGTACAGTAATATCAATGTCTACGTGAACGGTTACTATGTACTTAATATTAGAAAACCACTTTGTGAGAAGACAACGCAAATTGTTAGCATTTGTGGAAAACAGAAAGGAGGTAAATGTCATGAGTTTATAGTTTTTATATCTTCACCTAGTCATGGGTAAGTTTTGAAATTGAGGTTTCTAAAAAAGATGTAAAATTTCATGCAGGTTTTCCTATATTTTAAAGATATCTTTGTAAAATCAAGTGGGCTGAAGGGAAGGGTAAACAGCAATGTATATAATGTTTGTTGATAATTCATGGACCCCAGAGATGACACATCACCCAAAATCGATCATTACATAGAATATTGACTGGGTAGAGTGTACAAGACTACAAAAAGATGTTCTTCTCCTGGAACTACATTATTTTTTCTTTTATGCAAATTATTTAAAAGGAGACTAAAGTCAACTTTAATTTATGTTTAGTATATATTGGCAAGACATAGATTACAACAAATCTTCAGCAAAGCTATTTATTCTTTACCATTAAACTTACTGCTGGTTCATATATCAAAAGTTTTTTATTTTAATTCCCTATAAAGTACGTTCTCCCAATCTCTGGGACTCAGATTTAGCTAAGTCTCTTTTTTAGATTGGTTTTATCTGGCTGTATCGCTAATCAGAAGCTCTGCTACCCACACCATTGGCTTAAACCACAGCATATTCCCGCTTCATTGCTGAAGTTGGAATGGTGTTTAGAACAAGGGTCCTGGTTGCACAGCTGGGAACCGTCCTCACTATACCATTCCATCTTTAGCAGGGAGGAACGTGCGCAATCTGCATTTAGTCAACTGGGTGGTGGTACAGATTCACTGTTGCACCCAATTACAGTAATCTAAAAAAAGGCTTTCATGGAATTTCAAACTTTCAGGCTCACAAAAACAAGTAAACAGCCATGTTGACAGGTCTAACAACAATTTGCAATGCAAAACTGTCAGGTTTTTTAAAGGTACAAAGGGAAAAAATTGTTTAACTGTCCCTTTAAATGGGACAGTATACTGTAAAATTGTTTTCCCCTTAATGTGTTTCCGATTACTTGTTATACCAGCTCTAAGAGTATACAATGAATGAGAAAATGCTTCTTTAGACTTATTTTGTATATGAAATAGCTGAATTTTGTAATTTTTTTTTACAGGTAAAAGAGCTGATTACTTTGGGGCAATGCCCCGCAAAAGGCCCTTTTAAGGGTTATTTGTAATTTAGTGTAGGGTAGGGCTTTTTTTTATTTTGGGGGGGGGGGCTTTTTTATTTTGTTAGGGGGATTAGATTAGGTGTAATTAGTTTAAAAATCTTGTAATTTGTTTATTATTTTCTGTAATTTAGTGTTTGTTTGTTTTTGTACTTTAGCTAATTTTATTTAATTGTATTTAATTGTATTTAGTTTAGGGAATTAATTTAATTATAGTGTAGTGTTAGGTGTTAGGTTAGGTTTTATTTTATAGGTAAATTTGTCTTTATTTTAACTAGGTAGTTTATTAAATAGTTAATAACTATTTAGTAACTATTCTACCTAGTTAAAATAAATACAAACTTACCTGTAAAATAAACCCTAAGATAGCTACAATATAACTAATAATTACATTGTAGCTAGTTTAGGGTTTATTTTTACAGGTAAGTATTTAGTTTTAAATAGGAATAATTTAGTTAATGATAGTAATTTTATTTAGATTTATTTAAATTATATTTAAGTTAGGGTTAGCCTTAGATTTAAGGGTTAATAACTTTAGTATAGTGGTGGCGACGTTGGTGGTGGCATATTAGGGGTTAATAAATGTAGGTAGGTGTCGGCGATGTTAGGGACGGCAGATTAGGGGTTAATAATATTTAATGTTTGCGAGGCTGGAGTGCGGCGGTTTAGGGGTTAATATATTTATTATAGTGGTGGCGATGTCCGATTCGGCAGATTAGGGGTTTAAAAATTGTATTTTAGTGTTTGCAATGTGGGAGGGCCTCAGTTTAGGGGTTAATAGGTAGTTTATGGGTGTTAGTGTACTTTTTAGCACTTTAGTTAAGAGTTTTATGCTACGGCGTTGTAGTGTAAAACTCTTAACTACTGACTTTTAAAATGCGGGTACCAGTCTTGACAGGAGAGTGTCTACTGCTCACTTTTTGTCAGACTCGTAATACCGGCACTATGCAAGTCCCATTGAAAAAAGACAATAAGCAATTTACGTAAGTGGATTTACGGTATTTCCAAGTCTGGCCAAAAAAGTGAGCGGTTATACCTGTACCTGCAAGACTCGTAATATCAGCGGGCGTTAAAAAGCAGCGTTGGGACCAGCCAACGCTGCTTTTTAAGCCTAACGCACAACTCGTAATCTAGCTGATTGTTTTCAAAGGCAAATTACAGGAATATAATGTATATTATATATATATATATATATATATATATATATATATAATGTCTCACGGTTTTATACCACTAAAACATGTTTTCTACTGTACAAGAAACAGTATATATTTTAATTCTAGTTATGTATGCCCTAAATCCTATTATTCATGCAACTTATTCTCTCTACCTTCCATACAAAAAAAAAGGAAAAAAACTCACTAAAATTCTAAACTACCTCGTAAGGTTTATAATTGAAAAGAGAATTTCAAGAGTATGTCAAGAGCTTTTTATAGTGCTAAAGTGTGAGTATGTTAATTAAAATATCTATGTAAAAGGAGAAGTGAGAAAGTAATTAAATGTGTTGTTTTATCCTAAAAGGCAATTCAATTAAAAGCTTGAAGGATTTACTCTAGAAAATCTAAACAGAAAAGGATTTTTTGTGCACTTCTGAAACAAGTGCGGTAGCTTAATTTAAATAATTAATCATTTAAAAGAGTTAAGCTACCTGTGTAATGTACATTATGACTCAGCGGAACACTAAAATATGCTTATCACATTAGAAACCAATTAAAGGGACAGTAAAGTCCATAATTAGACATTCAATGATTTAGACAGAGCATACAATTTTAAACAACTTTCGATTTACTTCTATTATTTAATTTGCTTCCTTCTCTTGTTATCCTTTGCTAAAAGGTTTATCTAGGTAAGCTCAGGAGCAGCAAAGAACCTAGGTTCTAGCTGCTGATTAGAAGTAAACTGGAAAGTTGTTTAAAATTGTATGTTCTACCTAAATCATGAAAGAAAAATGTTGGGTTTTACGTCCCTTTAAGCAAATATAAATTGGTTGACCCTGAGAATGTCTCATAAAAAAAACAGTTCACAAAAAGGTCTCCAAAAATAGAAAGATATGTTGAATTTGAAGCTATCAATTTAAATGATTTAAAGGGATACTAAACCCACATTATAAGCAACTTTCTAATTTACTCCTATTATCAATTTTTCTTCGTTCTCTTGCTATCTTTATTTAAAAAAGCAGGAATGTAAAGCTTAGGAGACGGCCCATTTTTGGTTCAGTACCTGGGTTACACTTGCTTAATGATGGCTAAGGGCCTATTTATCAAGCCGTCAACCGCAAATACGCTGGAATTCCGCAGCGTAATTGTGGCAAGCTTGATTCCCCTTAGTTATCAAACCCTACAGACCGGCAAAAGTAGAATTTTGTGACGTAACATACGATCCCCCCGGTCTCAGTCCAACCACAGATCGATGCTTACGTCACTACAGATGTTCCAAATGCAAATTTGGCACTATCTGACTACTTTTGCTAGTTAACAAATTCCTAGCAGGTACGCTCGCCACTATTCCGGCCCAGCGTACCTGCTTTTCAATCCGCCGCCCTGGAGGCGGCGGATGCCATAGGAAATCAATGAGAGTCTGAAAGCAGCGAAAGCTTATGTTCGTTGCTGCCCAATATCCCATTGATTCCTATGGGAGAAATAAAAGTTATGTTTACACCTAACACCCTAACATGTACCCTGAGTCTAAACACCCTAATCTGCCGCCTGACACCGCCGACACCTACATAATACTTATTAACCCCTAATCTACCGCCCCAACACCGCCCTCCACTTACATAATACTAATTAACCCCTAATCTGCTGCCCGACACCCGCCGCCACCTACATTATACTTATTAACCCCTAATCTGCTGCCCCCTATACCGCCGCCACCTACCTTATACTTATTAACCCCTAATCTGCCGCCCCGACACCGTCGCCACCTAACTTATACTTATTAACCCCTAATCTGCCGCCCCGAACCGCCGCCACCAACATAAAATTATTAACCCCTATCCCGCCGCCCCCGGAGCCCACTGCAACTAAATAAAGTTATTAACCCCTAAACCTAACAACCCGCTAAGCGCTAACTTTATATTAAATATTAACTCATCCCTATCTTATAATCAATTTAAACTTACCTTTAAAATTACATTGAAACTAATAATTAACCTACCTAACTTTTATAACAAAATTACATTAAACTATATTAAATTAATAATTAAATCTACACTAACTGTTATACTAAATTACATTAAAACTACAAATTAAATTAACTATATTATATATTTAGAAACCTAACCCTACTCAAATATTTTAAATATACACTAAAAAATTACAAAGTTACAAAAAACTAACAACTTAGTTACAAAAAATAACAAACACTAAGTTACACAAAAACCCCCCCACTAATTTACACAAAATAAAAAAGAAATTATCAAAGATTTAAACTAATTACACCTAATCTAAGGGCCCTATGAAAATAAAAAAGCCCCCAAAATAACAAAACCCCTAACCTACAATAAACTACAAATAGCCCTTAAAAGGGCCTTTTGCGGGGCATTGCCCCAAAGAAATCAGCTCTTTTACCTGTAAATAAAAAATACAAACCACCCCCCCAACAGTAAAACCCACCACCCACACAACCACCCCCAAATAAAACCCTAACTAAAAAAAAACTAAGCTCCCCATTGCCCTGAAAAGGGCATTTGGATGGGCATTGCCCTTAAAAGGGCATTTAGCTCTATTGCACCCAAACCCTAATCTAAAAATAAAACCCACCCAATACACCCTTAAAAAATCCTAACACTAACCCCTGAAGATCGACTTACAGTTTTGAAGATCCGACACCCATCCCTCCAAGTAGCCGGCAGAAGTCCTCATCGAAGCCGGGAGAAGTCTTCATCCAAGCGGCCAAAGTCATCATCCAAGCCCGCAGAAGTCTTCACCCAGATGGTATCTTCTGTCTTCATCCATCCGGCGAGGAGCGGCGTCCATCTGCAAGATATCCGGCGCGGAGCATCCTCTTCTTCCGACGACTCCCGACGAATGAAGGTTCCTTTAAGTGATGTCATCCAAGATGGCGTCCCTTAGATTCCGATTGGCTGATAGAATTCTATCAGCCAATCGGAATTAAGGTTGAAAAAATCCTATTGGCTGATGCAATCAGCCAATATGATTGAACTTCAATCCTATTGTCTGATCCAATCAGCCAATAGGATTGAGCTCGCATTCTATTGGCTGTTCCAATCAGCCAATAGAATGCAAGCTCAATCCTATTGGCTGATTGGATCAGCCAATAGGATTGAAGTTTAATCCTATTGGCTGATTGCATCAGCCAATAGGATTTTTTCAACCTTAATTCCGATTGGCTGATAGAATTCTATCTGCCAATCGGAATCTAAGGGATGCCATCTTGGATGACATCACTTAAAGGAACCTTCATTTTGTCGGGAGTCGCCGGAAGAAGAGGATGCTCCGCGATGGATGTCTTGGAAGATGGACCCGCTCCTCGCCGGATGGATGTAGATAGAAGATGCCATCTGGGTGAAGACTTCTGCAGGCTTGGATGAAGACTTCGGCCGCTTGGAAGCAATGACTTCTCCTGGCTTCGATGAGGACTTCTGCCGGCTTCTTGGAGGATGGATGTCGGATCTTCAAAACTGTAAGTCGATCTTCAGGGGTTAGTGTTAGTATTTTTTAAGGGTGTATTGGGTGGGTTTTATTTTTAGATTAGGGTTTGGGTGCAATAGAGCTAAATGCCCTTTTTAAGGGCAATGCCCATCCAAATGCCCTTTTCCAGGGCAATGGGAGCTTAGCCTTTTTTTTAGTTAGGGGTTTTATTCGGGGATTGGTTGTGTGGGTGGTGGGTTTTAACTGTTGGGGGGGGTGGTTTGTATTTTTTATTTACAGGTAAGAGAGCTGATTTCCTTTGGGGCAATGCCCCGCAAAAGGCCCTTTTAAGGGCCTATTTGTAGTTTATTGTAGGTTAGGTTTTGTTATTTTTTTTTGGGGGGGGGGCTTTTTTTATTTTCATAGGCCCTTAGAATAGGTGAATTTAGTTTCAAATCTTTGATAATTTCTTTTTTATTTTGTGTAATTTAGGTGTTTGTTATTTTGTAACTAAGTTGTTAGTTGTTGTAACTTTGTAATTTAATTAATTAGTGTAGATTTAAAATATTTGAGTAGGGTTAGGTTTCTAAATATATAATATCAGTTAATTTAATTTGTAGTTTAATGTAATTTAGTATAACAGTTAGTATAAATTAATTATTAATTTAATATAGTTTAATGTACTTTTGTTATAAAAGTTAGGGTAGGTTAATTATTAGTTTAATATAGTTTAATGTAATTTTAAAGGTAAGTTTAATTGATCATAAGATAGGATGAGTTAAATATTTAATATAAAGTTAGCGGGGTTGTTAGGTTTAGGGAGTTAATAGGTTAATTTAGTTTATGGCGAGGTGGGGGGCTGGCGGTTTAGGGGTTAATAACCGTTTTTTTAGTTGCGGTGGGCTTCGGGAGCGGTGGGATAGGGGTTAATAAGTATAATGTAGGTGGCGGCGGTATAGGGGTGGCAGATTAGGGGTTAATAACATAATGTAGGTGGCAGCGGTGTAGGTGACGGCAGATTAGGGGTTTAATAACATAATGTAGGTGGCGGCGGTGTAGGGGGCGGCAGATTAGGGGGTATATAACATAATGTAGAGTGGCGATGGGCTCCATGAGAGGCGGAATAGGGGTTTAATAAGTTTAATAGAGTTGTGGCGGTGTCGGGGAGCAGTGGGATAGGGGTTAATAACTTTATTTAGTTGCGGGCGGGGTCCGGGAGCAGCGGCATAGGGGTTAAACAGTTTAGTATAATGTGGGGTGCTTATTGACAGTATACAAATACAAGCTGTGAAAAAGCGAATAGCAGCAAGACGATCACTGTTAGTTAACAACAGTCCGCTGCTCATCGCCCCGTTCTTGGTGCGCGGCGTTTTTGACAGCTTTTTTGTTAAATATGGAGAACGAATTCAGGTCCGTGGCAGCAAAGTTAGGCGATGTCAGGAGAGCGTATTTGGTGCCGTCGAATGCAAGTAAGTTGACGGCTTGATAAGTGGCCTCTATATGTAGCCAGTGCCACCAATAAGCAATGTGCTATCCAGGGTTCTGAACCTAAAATGGATCGGGCTCTAAGCTTTTTAGTCCTGCTTTTTAATAAAGATAGCAAAAGAACTAAGTAAAATTGATAATAGGAGTAAAACTAAGAAAGTTGCTTAAAATTGCATGCTCTATCTGAATCATTAAAGAAAAAATGTGGGTTTAGTATCCCTTTAAGTCAGAGCTCAACTTGAACACATGAAGATTGAATGCTCATAAATACTGGGACACGTTCCTGTTATCTGACTAGTGTACTGTCCATCAGTGAAATGACAACCGCAGAGCAAAAACATATAGAAGACGGGAGTAAATTATAGGGAGACAAAGACAGATGGATAAACAGATAAAGGAGTAGAAACCAGTCATGATGATAAGCTGTAGCATTTGCCAAAATCAGGTTAAACCGTTTCCTGATTGGTTAATGTGCAGTAAAGGTTAAAGTGCAGTGGGTATGATCAACACAGTTAGGGTTATTTAGGGTAGATAGGTTGTGGTTAGGGTTAATAGCAGTAGGAAGCTTGAATGTAAGGGATCATCTGTAGCGTTCCGCATTGCGTTGACGCGATTGTGCTTCCATAGGTTCCAATGGGAGCCTTGATCTTATGCCCGTCAGCCACCGGCATGAGAACTAGTGCAGCGAAGGGGTGTAAGTCGTGCAGCGATGGCAGCAAATTGTAAATATATATAGATAAGCTTATATACATACTGTATATATTTATGTTTTAATATGTGTATATATATATATACTGTACATACTATATCTGCTGAGAACACAGTTTACTTGACTGCTAGTAAAGCCTCTTTCAGTCTGGTGCAGTAATTTCATTAAAAAATAAAATGCGTACAATTCTTATGTTGTATAAAATACACCACTGTACTTTGTGGGGGCATTTGGGGGCACATTTATAAAATTAACCAGAGATCTGATCTTTGGTTATTATATAAGCAGCTGATTTCTACCGTGAGCTTGCAGTAGCAATAAACACACTTGGGGGCGACGATCCGATATACGGCGCAGGTTTCGGCGCAAGCGTGGAAACCTGCGTTCGCCCGTGGTTTCAGCTCGCAACTCAAGCTATTTTTTCAAGCTATTTCTTATATACGGCGCCGTCAGATGCTAAAAGTGCCGTAAGTCTGACAAACCAGCGATTGTCCAGAAATCTGCAACTCTGTACTCTGTACAAATCTCTGGAGTCGTCAGTGACTATACGGCACTTTAGAAACGGCCGCCGCATAAAAAACTGACTAAGTTATAAAATAACCCCGTAACTGTCTAACACGCCTCCCAACAATAGCCCGACACGTCATACCCCTCTATCCGCCAATCCCCCCTATCACTCCTAACAATAATATATTAACCCCCTAAACCACCGCTCCCGGACCCCCGCCGCCAGCTACATTAACTATATTCACCCCATAATCTGAGCCCCCTACACCCGCCCGCTAGGCTACATTAAATGTTTTACCCCCTAATGTGAGCCCCCTACCCCCGCCGCCACCTACATTAACTATGTTACCCCCTAATCATGATCCCCCTACCCCCCGCGCCCACCTATTTAAACTACTATTACCCCCTAATATTGATCCCCCTACACCGCCGCCACCTATTTTAAACTATATTACCCCCTATATGATCCTCACTACACACGCCCGCCACCTATTTAAACTATATTACCCCCTATATGAGCCCCCTACCACCGCGCCACCTATTTAAACTATATTACCCCCCTAATATGATCCCCCTACACCGGCCGCCACCTATTTAAACTATATTCAACCCCTAATGTGAGCCCCCAACACCGCCGCCACTCTATATTATATGTACCTACCCCCTAATTCTGACCCCCTTACACCCGCCGCCACCTATATTACAATTATTAACCCCCTAATCTAATCCCCCTATAAACCCCCCCCCGCCCCGCCCACCTATATTAAATTTATCAACCCCTAAAATTAGTGATGGCACCAGAAATGGAAATTCTGGAGCCGAAACCGAATCCGAAAATCCGGGATGCACTTGGCCCGAAAACCGAAACTGATACACCGAAAATTTATTTTTTCTAATTATTTTCAAATTTTCTTTTTTTTTTAGTTTTTTTTTTTTGCATAATTAGAGCCAATAAAAAAAGCCCACACTTTTATTGAAAGTAACACACTAAAATTGGACAAAAATATCTTAAAACAATAATATGCTACACAATAATTTTACCATGAAAAAAGAAAAACAGGCAAAAAATGCCATTTTCGACCAAAATGTTTCTGCGACACAAAATTTTGGTGCATCCCTAATATCAATATACTGTATTTATTCTTCCATTTAGTTCTATATAACATAAGTCATATTTAACAGGTTTTTTTTATCAATTATCCAAATAAAGTATCATCCTAGAAAACTCATATGCAGAACAGTAAGTGTACGTAATAAACCTTAAACATCAGCTCTAGGCTAGCATCAATTTGAAATATGCCTACACAATAATTTTACACTACAGGCAAAAAAAACGAAAAACGAAATAGCCAAAAATGCCATTTTTCGGCCTAAACATCTCTGCGGCGCGAAATTTCGGTGGCATCCCTACCTAAAATACTAAAAATTTCCCTACCACTAAACTTAAGTCTAACCCTACATATAGCCCTGAAAAGGGCTTTTTGCGTGGCATTGCCCCCAAAGTAACCCAGTTCTATTACCCAGCCCTTAAAAGGCCCCTTTTGCGGGGCATTGCCTTAAAAGTAACCAGCTCTTTTACCAACCCTTAAAAGGGCTTTTTGCGGGGCATTGTCACAAAGTAATCAGCTCTTTTGCCTGTAATCTAAATCCCCCTACACCGCCTCCACCTATAATAAATGTATTACCCCCTAATCTAATCCCCCCTACACCGCCGCCACCTATATTAAATATATTACCCCCTAATCTAATCCCCCCCTACACACCGCCGCCCACCCTATAATAAATGTATTACCCCCTATCTAAACCCCCTACACCGCCGCCACCTATAATAAATGTATTACCCCCCCTAATCTAAACCCCCTACACCCGCCGCCACCTATATTAAATATATTACCCCCCTAATCTAAATCCCCCTACACTGCCGCCACCTATATTAAATATATTAACTCCTAATCTAATCCCCCTACACCGCCGCCACCTATAATAAATTGTATTAACCCCTAATCTAATCCCCCTACCACCGCCGCCACCTATATTAAATATATTAACCCCTAATCTAATCCCCCCTACATCACCCGCCACCTATATTAACTACATTAACACCTAATTATATTAGGGTTAATATAGTTAATATAGTTATTATATTATTATACTTAACCCCTATCTAACTCTAACACCCTAACTTAATTATTATTAAATTAAATCTAAATAATATTAATAATATTACACTAAATTATTCCTATTTAAAACTAAATACTTACTATAAAATTAACCCTAAGATAGATACAATATAATTAATAATTACATGGTAGCTATTTTAGGGTTTATATTTATTTTACAGGTAACTTGGTATTTATTTTAACCAGGTACATAGCTATTAAATAGTTAATAACTATTTATTAGCTACCTAGTTAAAATAATTACCAATTTACCTGTAAAATAAATCCTAACAACTAAGTTAACAAATACACCTACCCTATCAATAAATTATTTAAATAAACTACAAATATGTAAAACTAAAATACAATGAAATACACTAAACTAAATTACAAAAAAAAACCCCACTAAATCTTACAAAAAAATAAAAAAAGATTACAAGATTTTTAAGCTAATTACACCTATTCTAAGCCCCCTAATAAAATAACAAAGCCCCCCAAAATAAAAAAATGTCCCTACCCTAATCTAAATTACAAAAGTAATCAGCTCTATTACCAGCCCTTAAAAGGGCCTTTTGTTGGGGCATTGCCCCAAATTAATCAGCTCTTTTACCTGTAAAAAAAACAACAACCCCCCCATTACAACCCACCATTCACATACCCCTACTCTACCCACCCAATCCCCCCTTAAAAAACCTAATTCTAACCCCCCAAGTGCCTCCTTACCTGTCCTGAAGACCGACGGAAGAAGAACTCTTATTCTTCCAGGATCCAGCCCGGCGCGGAGCTGATTAGAATAGCCAATAGATTACAGTAGCTCTTATTCTATTGGCTTATTCCAATCAGCCAATAGAATTAAAGTAGCTTGCATCCGATTGGCTGATTTGAATTTGAAGGCTCAATCAGCCAATAGGAATCAAGGGACGCCATTTTTAATCGAGTACTTTGAATTCCCTATTCAGTGTTCGACGGCAATCGTATGAAGAGTTTCCTCCACGCTCCGGCTCCGGTCTTCAGTTCCAGCGGTCCTTTGGTTCCAGGTCGCCGATCTTCAGTTCCAGCATCGCCGGGTCTTCAGTTCCAGATGGACGGTCTTCAGCTCCACGGTCATCGGTCTTCAACCTCCTCAGCTCCGCGCCGGCTGGATCCGGAAGAGAAGAGGTCGCCGCCTGGCAAGAAGACTTCTCCGCCTGGAACAAGGACCTTCTCCGCAGGTCTTCCAGGTCAGGTAAGGAGCACTTGGGGGTTAGAATTAGGTTTTTTAAGGGGGGGATTGGGTGGGTTAGAGTAGGGGTATGTGATTTGGTGGGTTGTAATGGGGGGGGTTGTTGTTTTTTAAGGGGGGATTGGGTGGGTTAGAGTAGGGTATGTGGTGGGTGGGTTGTAATGGGGGGGTTGTTTTTTTTTTTTTTACAGGTAAAAGAGCTGATTACTTTGGGGCAATGCCCCACAAAAGGCCCTTTTAAGGCTGGTAATAGAGCTGATTACTTTTGTAATTTAGATTAGGGTATGGACATTTTTTATTTTGGGGGCTTTGTTATTTTATTAGGGGGCTTAGAATAGGTGTAATTAGCTTAAAAATCTTTGTAATCTTTTTTTATTTTTTGTAATTTAGTGTTTGTTTTTGTAATTTAGTTTTAGTGTATTTACTTGTATTTTAGTTTAGATATTTGTAGTTTATTTAATTAATTTATTGATAGTGTAGGTGTATTTGTAACTTAGTTTAGGATTTATTTTACAGGTAAATTGGTAATTATTTTAACTAGGTAGCCTATTAAATAGTTATTAACTATTTAACAGCTATTGTACCTAGTTAAAATAAATACCAAGTTACCTGTAAAATAAATATAAACCCTAAAATAGCCTCAATGTAATTATTAATTATATTGTAGCTATCTTAGGGTTTATTTTATAGGTAAGTATTTAGTTTTAAATAGGAATAATTTACTTAATATTAATATATTATTTAGGATTTATTTTAATAATAGTTAATTTAGGGGTGTTAGAGTTAGATGGGGTTAATATAGTTAATATATATAATATAATAACTATACTTAACCCTAATATAATTAGGGTTAATATAGTTAATATAGGTGGCGGCGGTGTAGGGGGTTAGATTAGGGGTTAATATATTTAATATACGTGGGTGGCGGTGTAGGGGATTTAGAATACAGGCCAAAAGAGCTGATTACTTTGTGACAATGCCCCGCCAAAAAGCCCTTTTAACCCATTATTGACTGAGGACGTGCAGGGTACGTCCCAAAAAAAAAAAGGCAGTTAACGCCTGTGGACGTACCCTGCACGTCCTCCAGCTAAAGTTGAGGTGCTGGGTACGTCCACACAGTACAGTACCTGCAGGGATGCCTCAATGTCCAGGGCATCCCTGCAGTACTGTTTCCGGAGTGCCGGGACCGGATTGATCACTCCCTTGAGTGATCACTTCCGGTTTTGCTCCCGTGGAGCCCGGGCAGTGCAGCAGAGCATCGGAAGCGATCGGACAAGCTTCCGATTGCTCTGCTAATGTGCTAAGTGCCTCGGGGTGCCGAGGCACTTAGTTAGGGTATATATAAAAAAAAACACCACAAAAAAAAACGTAATAAATAAATAAAAAGCCCCTATATAGCCCCCCCTCCCATGAGGCTTCCAAAATGGCGATGCTTAGTGCATCATGGGCTACTGGGGGTGTCCCTAGCCTGCCTCATCATAGGGTCAAGCTAGGGTCACCCAATCTGAGCCTTCCCACAAAAAAAATAAATAATATAACATCTCCCCATTTGTCTGATCAAGTCAATATTTGTAAATATTGACTCTGATCAGGTGTGGATCTCCCCTCCCTCTCCTCACTTGTGATTTTGTTAGAGAGAGAGGACCTGTATTAAGCAGAGAGAGATTTATTTCTTTTATTTGTTAAAAATTTTAAAATCCAAAGGCTCTTTTCAGAGCCATTAACCCCTAGCTTGCCAGTGATCACTATAAATCACTGGCAGTAGCATAGCTGCACTTTTTTTTGCTGTCCTGTGCATTTTTAGGGGTTAATTTTGTTGTTGTATTTTTTTAAAAAAAAACAAAGGCTCTTTTCAGAGCATTTAGCTAATTTAATTTAATTTCCAGAGTATTTAACCCCTAGCTTGCAGTGATCGCTATAAATCACTGGCATTAGCATAGCTGTACTTTTTTGCTATCTGTGCATTTTTTAGGGGGTTAATTTTTGTTGTTGTAATTTTTTAAAAACCCCAAAGGCTCCTATTTCAGAGCCATTTTTTAGCTAATTTTAAATTTAAAGACTATTTAACCCCTAGCTTTCCAGTGATCGCTATAAATCACTGGCATTAGCATAGCTGTACTTTTTGCTGTCAGCGCATTTTTTTTAGGGGTTTTATTTTTGTTGTAATTTTTTAAAAACCCAAAGGCTCCTTTCAGAGCCATTTAGCTAATTTAATTTAAAGAGCATTTAACCTCTAGCTTGCCACGTGATCCGCTATAAATCACTGGTATTAGCATAGCTGTACTTTTTTTGCTGTCTGTGCATTTTTTTAGGGGTTAATTTTTGTTGTTGTAATTTTTTAAAAAACTCAAAGGCTCCTTTCAGAGCCATTTAGCTAACTTTAATTTAATTTAAATAGTATATAACCCCTAGCTTGCCAGTGATCGCTATAAATCACTGGCAGTAGCATAGCTGCACTTTTTTTTGCTGTCCCTGTGCATTTTTTAGGGGTTAATTTTTGTTGTTGTATTTTTTTTTTTATTTTTTTTTTGTAAAAACCCAAAGGCTCTTTTCAGAGCCATTTAGCTAATTTAATTTCCAGAGTATTTAACCCTAGCTTGCCAGTGATCGCTATATATCACTGGCATTAGCATAGCTGTACTTTTTTGCTGTCTGTGCATTTTTTTAGGGGTTAAATTTTTGTTGTAATTTTTTAAAAAAACCCAAAGGCTCCTTCAGAGCCATTTAGCTAATTTATTTAATTTTAAAGAGTATTTAACCCCTAGCT
This sequence comes from Bombina bombina, assembly GCF_027579735.1. Lineage (NCBI taxonomy): Eukaryota > Metazoa > Chordata > Amphibia > Anura > Bombinatoridae > Bombina > Bombina bombina. The sequence goes on from NC_069503.1 coordinate 700,732,741, forward strand.
TGCCAGTGATTGCTATAAATCACTGGTATTAGCATAGCTGTACTTTTTTGCTGGTCTGTGCATTTTTTCGGGGCGTTAATTTTTGTTGTTGTAATTTTTTAAAAAACCCATAGGCTCCTTTCAGAGCCATTAGCTAATTTTAATTAATTTAAATAGTATTTAAACCCCTAGCTTGCCAGTGATCGCTATAAATCACTGGCAGTAGCATAGCTGCACTTTTTTTGCTGTCTGTGCATTTTTAGGGGTTAATTTTGTTGTTGTAATTTTTTAAAAACCCAAAGGCTCCTTTCAGAGCCATTTAGCTAATTTAATTTAAATAGTATTTAACCCCTAGCTTGCCAGTGATCGCTATAAATCACTGGCAGTAGCTAGCTGCACTTTTTTGCTGTCTGTGCATTTTTTAGGGGGTTAATTTTTGTTGTTGTATTTTTTTTAAAAACCCAAAGGCTCTTTTCAGAGCATATTATGCCTAATTTAATTTCCAGAATATTTAACCCCTAGCTTGCCAGTGATCGCTATATATCACTGGCATTAGCATAGCTGTACTTTTTTGCTGTCCTGCGCATTTTTTCAGGGTTTAATTTTTGTTGTGGTAATTTTTTAAAAACCCAAAGGCCTCTTTCAGAGCCATTTAGCTAAAAAAAAAATTTTTTTTTTAATTATTATTTTATTAATTTTCCACAAACAGGAACAAAGAAATTACAGCCTTCCACCATCCACATCAAATCTTATCTCTAAACAAGAAAAAATACATCGAAAGTAAGATATAACAGTATAATCTAGTGGACTGCATTTTGGTTCCCACTGGGTCTCATTACAGATTAACAATATTTACCCAAGAGAAGGGAAAGGAAAAAAAAAAAAAAAAAAAAAAAAAAAACAATTGATTCTCCCCCCTCTCCCCCGTCCCGTTAGTCCATTTGCCCATGATCTGGGTAATCTTCCAATCTGTATCTGCTGTTGGACCATTCAGACCTCTTAAAAGCTGTCAATATTTGCCTCTGACTAGTTATAGAAAGGGATTGAATCATCTCCTTCCAATTTGTTAAAAATTGTCGAAGTTGTTTGTTATTAGAAGTTTTTTATATTATGCTGATCCAGTATATTTGATATTGGGCTTTCCTAAAGAAATTCGGACAACTTAAGGTCGCCTCTACTCTTCCAGTTAGAGAGGATCACGTTTCTCCCTACCAGGTATCATGGCGTTCAAGAATTTATGGTTAACCTCCCGGTTTACTACTATTAGTATTGGACCATAAAAAGGAATATCTCAAGCTGTGAAAACCCTTGTCTGGACTCCCATAACCTTATTACCACCAAAAATTAACTTTGTACCAGAATTGCCTCACTTTGGGCATCTCCCAGAAACAATGGGCTAAATCTGCCTTTTCCTTGTCTGCATTTGGGACACTCCCCAGATTGTTATATCGCCCCTCCATATGGCTATTCGGGCCGGGACAAGTATGCCATAATCAATAATCTGGTATGCGATTCCCACCAAGTGGACTAGAGTTGTTGCTTTCATTGCCAGTCTGACACTATCGGCTATCCGTTCTTTCCCTATTAGAGGTAACACTTCGTTCCATTTCCTAAGTAGTCCCTCCATATGGGCTTCCCCTTGAATGTTCATTAGCATTTTATATACTCTTGAAATTTTTTTGGCCCCCCTCGGCAGTAGGCGTAGATTACAGTACTAACTTCCCCCTTATCTAATCCTATCCCTGTTTCATTTCTTAGGTCTCCAATCCAGTGTCTAGCATGTAAATAGGCATAAAAGGATGATCTTCTAAATTATATTTACCTTCAGTTCCTCAAAGGATCTAAACTACCAATTGGTTTTCCTGACACAATTGACCTAGTGAGTCGAGACCTGCCTGTGCCCATCTGTAAAAGACCGACATGTTCAAACCTGGCGGGAAACTTGGATCCCTGTAAGTGGGAGGAAGACAGGATTTGCGAAAATTACTCTTAGTTACTAAGCATACTTTCATGCCATGTCCTAACCACATCTTGAATAGTCACATATTGTGTTTATATTGGACGGCAATTTTCCTCGCTGGATTATGTATATTTGCTTTTAAATCAAAGGGAGCCACCATGTGCGAATCCAGGTCATGCCATGTAACATGATCTCCTTCAGTGATCCAATCCAATGCAAATTTACAGACAGCGGCATAATTATAGATTCTATATTTGGGCCATGCAAGGCCTCCATATCGTTTTGTAAGTGTCAAGGTTTCAAATGCTATTCGTGGCCTATTCCCCGCCAATAAATTATTAAAAGCCCTCTGAAGCATCAGAATGTATTTCTTGTATAACAGCAATGGAAAATTTTGAAGAAAGTAGAGTAGTTTACGGGAATATAATAGTTTTTATGAGCATAATTCTAGCCGTCATACTAAGTGGCAGTTAACCCAACTTGAACTTTTCCCTGTATTTGCTTGATTACATTAACAAAATTAAGTTCATACCACTCACTAGGATTGCTACTCAGACTTAGGCCCAGATATTGTATACATAAAGTTTCCTGGAACGGATGATTTTATTGTTTTGGGCTGGTTTCTGAATCCATAGCAGTTCCGATTTCTCGTTATTAATCCTATAACCGAAAAGGATCCAAATAGCCTAACTATAGATAGAACTTGGGGGTATGACTGAATTGTGTTGCTTAGAAATAATAAGAGATCATCCGCAAAAAGTGATAGCACCATCTCCTGCTGGCCTATTCTGATCCCCTTTACCTCCTGTCTTTAAATAAATTGCCAAGGGTTCTAGAGACAGATTAAAAGTAATGGGGATAGCGGGCACCCTGCCTTGTCCCTCGCCTCAAAAAAGAATCTGTCTGATGTTTCACCATTTACCTATGATTGCCGCTACAAGGATTTTATAAATGTTCTGTATGAATTGATGAATGCCCCTGTCATGCCAAAACCTCTCTAGTGACTCAAGAGATGATCACCACCCAATCGAGTCGAACGCCTTTTTGGCGTCGACTGTAAGGATCGCAAGATCGGGTTTACAATGGGATTTTTTGTGCTCTTTATTGGCAAAATAAATCAGGACCAGCTGTACTCTCCCGTATGTTTTTAAACTGGATTCCGTCCTGTCATAAAGCTAGCCTGGTCTGGATGTATCATATAGTGCAGGCTTTCCTTAAGACGATTGGAAATACTTGTTGTTAGCTGTTTGTAGTCCTGATTTAGGAGGGAAATTTGGTCTATATGATGAAGGAGAGCTCGGATCTTTTCCCTTCTTTAAGATCAGGATCACATTTGAAGCTAGTGAACAGAGGGGATTTGCGGTTTATTTCCAATGAGTAATCATTAAATACTGCCTGTAAAAAGGGGAAGAATTAGTTCTCATAATAGTTTATAGAATTCGGTCCTGGAGATTTACCTCCTTTGAGGTTGGTTTATGGCGTCTGACATCTCTCTTATTTGTAATTGGTTGATTCAACCTTTGTAGGTCTTGCTTTGTAATCTGGGTATTTTAATCTTCTGCCAGAAATTTCTCTTTTTTATCTGATCTATTATAGTGGGAGAATACAACTTTTGATAATCAGTCGAAAAAAACTTGTCTAATCTCTGAGCTCTTATTAAATCTCTTGTTCTGGTATGTAATAGTTGTAATAAAATTTTTTCTGTTGTCTATTTTTACCATTTTCGCTAATATTTAGCTGAGATGCCCTGATTCCTGCAAAGAAGGCTTTTTGCTTCTTATCCCTCCTCTACCATCATTTGATTAAGAAAACAGGTCCCTTTCTCCTCTGATCTTCCTATATTTATCCCAGTTCAATACAGTTGTATCTTGAATGTAACGCGCATATCGCCTTTTTAAGTGTATTGGCTAGTTGTTCCTCTCTCTGGTCCCTTTTTCTCTTCATCTAATTAAGTATGCTTTTATTTCACCTCTAAGGACTGCTTTTTGCGGTCTCCCAGAGGATTTCAGGTTTGTCCAAATAGTCTTATTATGTTTAAAAATTCTTTCCATCTTTTCTTGCAACCATGACCTAAATTTGATGTTCTGTACCAAATATTGGGGGAAGAAGAAACGCGCATTACTGCTCTGAGTAGAGGTCCCGTATTGGATCTCTAATGAAATAATTGCATGATCAGATACTTTGACCTCATTAATCTCCGCTTTTATTGTCAAACTTCATCAGTTGACTGGAGACTAGGAAAAAGTCTATCCTGGAAAAGGATCTAAATGACCTGGATTCGCACGTGTAGCCCCTCAGATCGGGTGTTGGATTCGCCAGATACTCCTTTAGTGCCAATTTTGGCAAAATTTGTGAAGGATCTTGGTCTCCCTGGTTCTCCTATCCCTCAATCTACTATTGAATCTGTCTAGGATATATGAAAAGGTCATGTTATAATCTCCAACTACTATTATGTTATTTCCTACAAACTGAAAAAGTTTCAATCCTAATACTTCCCAAAAATCTCTATCTGTTTTGTTGGGACCATAGAGGTTTACAAAAGATATAACATTTCTATCTATTTTTAATTTCCAAGATTTGATACCTACCCTCTGGATCAATGTAGACTGATAAGATATGATAATTTAAATTCTTGCTAAGTAATATAGCTTAACCCCTCTTTTCCTTTGGCTATAAGGTGTACATATAACCTCCCCCTACCCATTTAGTTTGTAATTTTGCAGCTTCTACCGGAGGTAAATGCGTTTCCTGGATAAACGCTAAATCCGGTTTCCTGGGGAGCCCAGGAGTTTTATCATTAGTTTCCTCTTAATGGGTGAGGAGATTCCTCCTATATTCCAAGACAATAGATCAGTCTGTTCATCAATATTTACCAGTATCTTTCCGTCTATAATCAACCACATCTTGAAGAGGAAAAGGGGGGGCGACGCCGGGAGAGGGATGGAGAAAAAAAAAAACAAAGAGAGGAACAAGAAAAAAAAAACCAACTCTTGACGAGATTAGCCAGTCCCATGTCCCCGGCAATCAAATTACCCATACTACAAAACCTATATTTCACAATCAAGTAATCTAATATCATTAATCCAAATCAATATTTTGTTGGGGGAGCTGCACTCCCCCAATAATACTAGCCCCATTCCCATCCCCCTTCCCAACATAGTTAAATACATAAGCATCAAGGGAAAAAGAAGAGGGCTGAGGCATGCATTGAAACAACATAAACTTAACCAAAATTAGCCTTTTCAGCTTTTGGACCACCTTCCATCTCATAATTACACCTTTCCGCCTAGGATTTATTCACCCGCACGATGCCACATAAACATAAGGATAAAAAGGACTAAGCCTAGTGAGCCGGAGACTTGCAGCGACTTAAGCTTGAGCAGTATAGACACTGCAACATTATTGAATTAAATGTCTGAGTTATTTATGCACCGCAATTTAACGCCTTAAAACAAGAGATAAGCAACCTATCAACAGAAGTTAAGCAATTCTCTTCCAGGCTCACAGAGCTAGACAAGAGTTTCCGATGTAGAGGATAAGCTCGCTAACCCAAGAAGCTATAAATGAGACACAAGAAAAGATCATACATACACTACAAGCTAAGCTAGAAGATCTAGAGGACAGGTCACGGCGCAATAACCATAGGGTATTGGGCTTCCGGAATCTGCGGAATATGCAGATCTCTTAAAATTTGCCTCTACCAAACTCCCTCAAATGGTTGGCAGTCAAGAAGATAAACTTTATGATCCCTGTGGAGAGAGCAACATAGAATAGGACCAATACGTGAAAATCCCACGGCCACACAGAGACCCAGACCAGTTATAATAAAAATTTTAAACTTCCAAGATAAGTTCCACATTTTACGACTCTATCGCAAGAATGGGGGGATTAAGGTAGGCCAGACAAGATTGTTACTGTTCCAGGACTTCTCGACAGAAACACAGGCAAGGAGGAGAGAAATGGCGCCATACTGCTCCAGATTAATCAATGGGAATTTGAAGGCTAGATTGCTGTATCCGGCTAAAATTGTACTGGAGAGGGATGGCGCCATGCTTACTTTTTCGAAAGTTGAAGAGATCAAGGCCTATTGTCAAAAAAATGGAGTATAGTGGAGCTAGCTAATTTAATTTAATTTAATTTAAAGACTATTTAACCCCTAGCTTGCCAGTGATCGCTATAAATCACTGGCATTAGCATAGCTGTACTTTTTTGCTGTCTGTGCATTTTTTTAGGGGTTCATTTTTGTTGTAATTTTTTAAAAATCCAAAGGCTCCTTTCAGAGCCATTTAGCTAATTTAATTTAATTTAAATAGTATTTAACCCCTAGCTTGCCAGTGATCACTATAAATCACTGGCAGTAGCATAGCTGTACTTTTTTGCTGTCTGTGCATTTTTTTAGAGGTTAATTTTTGTTGTAATTTTTTAAAAACCCAAAGGCTCCTTTCAGAGCCATTTAGCTAATTTAATTTAATTTAAAGAGTATTTAACCCCTAGCTTGCCAGTGATCGCTATAAATCACTGGCATTAGCATAGCTGTACTTTTTTTTAAAAAAAACCAAAGGCCATTTAGTTAATTAATTAATTTTGTTTTTCTGTGACAGATACAATAATGTCAAAGAAAACATATAGTGCTGAGGAGGCATATGCCATCCTTGCGTCAGAGTCAGATGCCTCTATGTCTGACTCGGACCCCAATTTTGACCCTGCCATATGCTCAGATACATCATTAGATGCAGTCTCAACTGATAGTGATGTATCTGTGGCTGCTAGCCCCCCTGCCAGCCCCCCTGCCAGCCCCCCTGCTAGCCCCCCTGCTAGCCCCCCTGCTAGAAGGAGGCATGTTGCTGCCATTGCCACTGAAGAGTGGGTAACGCCTCATCTCCAGAGGCCAGATATCCCACCCTTCACAGCAAATGCTGGCATAAATATAGATGTGGCAGGTTTTAGCCCCCAACAGTTTCTGGAGGTGTTTCTGGGCAATGATGTATTGGGGAACATTGTCGCCCAAACTAATTTATAGGCCCATCAGTACCGTGCTGCAAAGCCTGAAACATATTTGGCAAAGCAGCAATGGGCCCCCATCAATGTGCCAGAATTTTAAAAATTCTGGGCATTGACTATGTTGATGGGCATCATAAAGAAACCCTCCGTTCGCTCCTACTGGAGTATGTTGAAGCAGAGGTATGAAATGATTCTTCATTTCATGCACTTCAGCGACAACAGCCTGTGCCCCCCTAGGGAGCATCCCCAATTTGACAGGCTGTATAAAATCCGCCCCCTGAATACCCACTTTTCTGCCAGGTTTGCAGAGGCTTATACACCTGGAAGGAATATATGCATTGATGAATCCCTGATGAAGTATAAGGGAAGGCTGGGATTCAAGCAGTATATTCCTTCCAAGCGCTCCAGATATGAGAGCGAGACTGGGTATACTCAGGCCTTCCGGGTGTATGAGGGAAAGGATAGCCACCTTGACCCTCCAGGTTGCCCAGAACATATGGGAACCACTGGCAAGATTGTCTGGGACCTGATATTACCCCAATGAACAAAGGGTATAACTTGTACTTAGACAATTTTTATACAAGTGTCCTTTTGTTCAAGCTACTGTATTGCTTTGATACAGTAGCTTGCGGTACTATTAAAAAGAACCGCACAGGTTTCCCAGGACAACTTGTACGCTACAAAGGGGGGAGACCTCAGCTCTGCGCCAAGAGGAGCTGTTGGCACTTAAGTACAGAGACAAGAAGGATGTATACCTTCTTACCACCATCCACACAGAGAGGACGGTGGCGGTCTCTGTACGTGGCAGAGCTGAGATCATAAGGAAGCCAGTGTGCATCAAGTCTTATAACTGGCATATGGGTGGGGTTGATCTGGCAGATCAGCTGCTGCAGCCCTACCTAATTATGCGGAAGACAAGGGCCTGGTACAAAAAGGTTGCAATTTACCTAATGCAGATTGCAACCCACAACGCTTTTTTGTTGTTCAAAAAAGAAAACCCCGGAATGAAACATACTTTTTTACAGTTTCAGCTCCAGATCATTTCGGGGATTTTGTACCAGGATGCACCTGCTCCCCGGGCGGTGATGGGAGAGAGCAGAGTTGGGGCTACTCATTTTATTTTTAAAATCCCCCCCCTACTGCCGCAAAGCAGAGACCACAAACAAAATGCAGAGTCTGTACCAAGAGGTGGCAGAGAAGGGACACTGTATATCACTGTCCTGATTGCCCTGGACAGCCTGGACCCTGCATTGGGGACTGCTTCAAGCGGTACCATACAATGGTCAATTTTTAAAAAATAAATACATTTGCTCTTATTTTTTTTGGGTTATGTTTACTGTTAAATTTTTTGTTGTTATTTTTTTTACTTTTAATGTGCCAGATTTTTACATTTCACTAATATATTTTTTTTTCTAAAATGGGACTGTTTTTTTTTTTTTTTCCCAAAACCCCTGTCAAACCTATGCATGGGGGACATAGGTGTTCATCACAAAATACCCCTGTACGTTAATAACCGCTAAACCACCACAACCCCCTATCATATACTACCCCTTTACTCTATTAACCCCTAAACTGCCACACACCCACATCGCAAAATACCCCTCAACTCTATTAACCCCTAAACCGCTACAACCCCCACCACAAAATACCCACTAACAACTAAACCCCCTAACCAGCAAACCCCCCCTCACCTAACACCCCCTACTTTACCCCCCCCCCCCAAAAAAAAAACTTTCCTTGAAAAAAAAAACAACCTAAAAGTACCTTAAAAAAAATAACCTAACCTTACCTTAAAAAAATACTTACTTTACCTTACAAAAACTAAAAACCTATATTTACATAAAAAATAAAATAACCTAACATTACGGAAAAAAGTCTTCCATTACAGAAAATAAAAGTCTTTCATTCCAGAAAAAAAAAAACTACCATTACAGAAAATAGAAAAGTCTTCCATTACATAAAATAAAAAAGCCTTTCAGGGGGGGGGGGGGGTGGAGCCGGCAGCAGCGATGGCGGCTGTGTAATTCCTGAGCTCTGTGACCTAGCTCCATAGAACAGCTCATAACAGCCTTAATTGCCCCAATTAAAGCTTGCAAAATATGCTCGTGTGAAAGAGCACTGTGCCAGGAGCGATGGGAACACTTTTTATATAAGATCCGGAGAGTTTCACCCTGAGTGCTGGCCATTTCATGATCGCTATCTGTGGCGCACTTTGAAACATCCTGTCAGGCTACAGGCCCAAGAGTCAATGCGGAACCAGCTTGCCGACCGCCAAGGAGAAACACTGCGGCCCTGGTCAGAACCATTGACCGCAACGACCCGAGACGCCGAGGACAGACAACACTTACCCGCAGAGCAACACCACAGCTGCATAACGTCCTGAGAGGAGGCCGCCATCACATTGCCAGGAGACGGTGAGTGCTGACATAGAGGGCTGACCTACAACAGGTGAGTAATACACAGCGCAGTAACACTTTGGCCCCAATACAGGCAGGGGGACTAGGAGCAGTGTAGACAGAAGCAATAGCAGACTATGGCCCTGAGACTTTAACATCATAGTCCTCAAGTTGAAACGGCTCGGCCAAGCAATTAGACATAAGCGCAGCACACCACATGGCAATATACTCATCCCCATCACGCACAATTCGGGGACTGCTCACCTCATAGAGGGGATTGTGTTCTAGGTGAAAATGACCTACCTCAACCTAACCACTGAAATAGAGACTCTGTTGGCACTGTTTCATAAATCAGCTCATCAACCCTAATCACGGTTTAACTACCGCACCAGTTCCTGTGAGGGGAATATATTGTACTTATCTATCCCCTGCTAGTGCTGTAAAATGAATGCTAAACGTTCTACAAAACCTAATAAACCTTCTAAATTACACAGTCACAGGGACAGCATGGTTGCTCAGTTCTTCTCACCCCCAAGTACAAAAGTCACTACAAACGAAGAGAGCAACAAGTCACCAATGAAAAGGGTTCAGACACCACAAGCAAATATGGAAGATACAGAGGAGAGTACGCCTGTCCCAAACACCATCCTCTCTACATTAGCGTACAAATAGGACATAGCTGACATAATTAGTTCCTGCATACGTGAGGAGATAGCAGAAATAAAGCAAGATCTACACTCTGTGGGTAACAGAGTGGAGGCCCTGGAAGAATTCACAAACCATCTCCAGGAAGAGATTAACTCGACCCAGTATACTACTAATCATCACACAATTCTCATTGCAGATCTTTTTGACAAAATAGAAGATCTCGAGAATAGAAGTCGACGGAAAAACCTTAGAATCAGGGGTGTGCCTGAGTCGGTGTTACCTAAGGACTTTCCAATCTATCTACCGGCCCTCTTCGCACACCTCAGGAACACCTCTTCCTCCACAGATATCCCATGGGTCAGAGCCCACAGAGCCCTTAGGCCAAACCCCCCAGACATGGCCCCCCCAAGAGATATCATTATGAAGTTTAGGGAGTTCAAAGAAAAAGAAGAGCTCCTAAACCTTTCACGTAAACACCAACCGGTGAAATTCAGGGGGGTCGTTCTCCAATTTTACCAGGACCTGTCACAACGGACACTGCAAAGGAGAAGAGATCTCACCCCTTTGACGACACTCCTTCGACAAAAGAAAATCCTCTATAGGTGGGGATTCCCCTTTCATCTCTACGTGTTACATGGAAATAGAAAAATAGTCTGCAAGACTCTAGATGATGTTAATGCCTTTTGTTCAGCACTAGAAATTGAGCCTCCTGAGGGACTTCCTTCAGAGGATCCCCCTGAGCCCCCTAAAAAGAGACTCTCCAGACCTGTTCCTGGAGACTGGCAGCGAATAACATCAAGACCTAAGAGTAATCTGCAGGCCAAAACCTCCGGCTCGTCCTCTAAAGACACAACCAGTTTTTTTTCTCTTCTGGCTCAACTCAAGATGTGAACTGACTGGTAGCCTCTTTGCCTGATATCCCAATATGGTATTAGGGTAATGTATAATCTTGAATGACCACATGCTTTCTTGTGCCCCAGAGTTCCTGGTTCAGAAAAATTTATTTTCTTCTCTCTTAATGTTATTTTTGCAATTGTTCCTCCTTATAATAGCAGTAAGGAATCTATGTAATTGAGCGTTAGTTAGACTCAATAGTATAACTCCTATAATGGAGCGGGTTATAATCCCTCCCCTTAGCAATAAAAGTAAAATGTCTTCATTAGTATCTAGAAATTCTATGAGAAAATGTAAAGTTTACTGTTTGTTTATGCTTATGTTATTTATGCTATGTAACAGAGACGTGGGCCCACTGGCTCATTCAGAGAATTCTACTTGCAATATTTTACACTTGCATCTATACTTGCACTTACACCTATCTATTCACAGGCACCATTCACAACTACAACATGAACGCAAACACTAAAACTCTCACCTTATTAAGTCAGAACGCTAGAGGTTTGAACTCTGCGCAAAAACGCTCATTAGCCATGCGAGATTTGCGTAGGAAGGGTGGCGACATCCTCTTTCTGCAAGAGACACACTTCTTAAAACATAGGGAGCCCAAGTACTTTGGAGGCCATTTCACCCAGAGTTTTCACAGCTCATTTGACCACAAACGTAATGGTGTGAGTATTCTCATTAGCAGACACGTATCTTTTACCCCCATTCATACCCACACAGACACAGAGGGTAGATTCCTTTGTGTGACTGGCCTATTATTTGGCTCCCCGGTGACGCTGGTAAACTTGTATGCCCCCAACACTAAACAACTCCCTTTTTTTTAGAAAATGCTTTGTGCAGATTCTAGACCACACAATAGGAGCGTTATACCTAGGTGGAGACCTCAACATCCCCATCCAACCACACTTTGATACCACGAACCCAAAGCCCTCAACACCTAAGCACACAGTCAAACAAATTTGGAAACTCATGCTCGAACAAACATTGTTCGATATTTGGAGATTTAAACACCCTGAGAGGAGGGATTACACCTTCTTCTCAACCCCTCACTGCTCTTATAGCAGAATTGACTACCTCTTCACCAATCAGAGAGGTCTCACTAATGTCCTGTCTTCCAAACTTTCCCACACGGTATGGTCCGATCACTCGGCAGTTTTGACAACACTCAACTGGACATCGGCACCACACAGTACTTTCCAATGGAAACTGAACGAGAAATTATTAAATTCCCCAGACTTTGTGGCCAAATTAGAGAAACTTTTACAGGAATATTTCCAATTTAATTCCCTGCCTGAAACAAACCCTTTTGTCGTATGGGAGGCCCACAAGTGTTGTATTAGAGGGGAACTCATAAAATATCTGGCACAGGCTAGACAGAAAGCACGACAGCTATATAAAACATCTACTGACTTATTATCCAAACTAGAGTATGAACACAAACGAAACCCCTCTTCTCCTCAAATATTGGCTGATTTAGAAAAGGCTAGGAAAACAGTTCATGACCAATTAATCAGCGAAGCCAACACATTGGCTCTAAAGACCAAACAGAAATTCTACTTTGAAAGTAATAGAGCGGGAAAACTTCTCGCACGCTCCCTGAAACTTAAAAAGCTTAAAACCTTTATACACGAAATTAAAACTCCCACAAACCAGAAAGTAAATACCACTCCTGAAATCCTCTCTCAATTTGTGGCATACTACTCTAAACTCTATGACCTCCCTAAACCTGACCGCCCCATAGACATTAGAACTGTTATGAATGAATACCTTCAAGACAACTCCTTGCCACAACTCACTGATGCGCAGGCATCAGAATTAGAGGAACCCTTTTCAATAACAGAACTCTTGACCACCCTTAAACAACTACCTTCAGGTAAAAGTCCAGGCCCTGACGGGTTTACTGTCGCCTATTACAAGAAGTTTGCACCCAGCTTACTCCCCCGCTTATGTACACTATTTAACTTAGTAGATCAGGAACACCGTTTTCTTTCCCCCATGCTGGAAGCACATATATTTCTGTGATCCCTAAGCCTGGCAAATCTGCAGATATTCCTTCTAACTATCGCCCCATCTCGCTTTTAAACGTAGACATTAAGCTTTACGCAAAACTCATAGCTTCCAGGCTTAACAAATTCCTCCCACATTTAATACATTTAAATCAAGTAGGTTTTGTTCCCCGTAGAGAGGCGCGTGACAATACCATTAAAATCCTAAACTTAATTAAAAATACCGAGACACAAAACATCCCTTCAATCTTTTTGGCCATCGACGCCGAAAAGGCTTTCGATAGGCTGGACTGGTTGTTCCTCAAATCTACATTAATCCGGTTTCGCTTAGGGGAAAAGCTTATCGAGAAAATGTTCACTCTCTATCAGACGCCAAAGGCCTGCATCAAATTAAACGACTCTATATATGAAACATTCCCCATATTAAATGGAACGAGACAGGGCTGCCCCTTATCCCCCATTTTGTTTGTTTTGGCCATGGAGGTTTTAGCCTCCAATATCAGGAAGGAAGATGAGATTTGCGGAGTCCATGTAGCAGATACACACTACAAAACAACACTTTATGCGGACGACATCTTATTTCCACTGACCTCACCCCTTCGATCCCTATCGGCACTAATGCCGGTTATAGCAACATATAGTACCCTCTCTAATTTTAAAATCAACATGCAGAAATCGGAGTTCCTGGGCATTGGCATTACTGATCAGATTTCCCAACAGATCACCAAACAATACCAATTTCTGTCAAAACATAACTCTATAAATTACTTGGGGATACATATAACGAATTCGAGGAAATCCTTGCATCACTTAAACCACCAGTACCTCCTTGACTCTGTCAGTTCCGATATGGGGTCTTGGCGAAACAAAAATCTCTCATGGCTGGGTAGAATACAAGCCTTTAAAATGAGCATTTTACCCCGTTTTCTATATATGTTTCAGACAATACCTACTCAGCGTCCCCCACAATATATACACTCCGCTCAAACTTTCATAAATCGATTTATTTGGGCACACAAACGCCCTAGAATAGCTAAGCCTACTCTTTACAGGAATAGAGACGAGGGGGGACTTGGGGTGCCTAACCTCTTGTTATACCTGCAGGCAGCACAATTAACCAGAGTGGTAGACTGGTGTAAAAACATTTTGGACAAAGAATGGGTCAAGCTTGAGCATGACCTAACTGGCTCAAAAAGTCTGGGCTCCTTGTGTTGAACATACAGACAATGTAGGACTTTGTCGCCACTCACCCCCGCGCTGGGATCCGACACACTTCTTACATGGGACCACCTCACGAGACCCCAGAAAGGCATTTCCACAATCCCCTCACCACTAACCCCTTTACTACATAATAAAGATTTTCCCCCGTTACTACAGAAATGGTCAGATGAACTATACACATTAGCAGCAGGTCTACCCTGCCATTCAGTCATAGAAAGAGGAGCCATAATACACAAGGCATCCTTAGCGGACAAAAATATTGTTTTCTTTGATAGATGGTTTGAGTATTTACAATTATCTCACTTCATCTCTTGCCACAAAGACAAATCCAACCTGACAAGAGATTTAAATCCCTTTGAAACCCTATGTCAGTCTCCACATTTAGCGAAGGGCACTCTCTCCAAGATATATAAAATCCTCATAGCATTACACTCTAAACAACTACCACCATACACTAAAGCATGGGAGGCTGAGCTGGGGTTTGACATCCCCTCTGAAACCTGGGGTATCATATTTCAACAAATGGGAAAGACACCCTCTTCCATGGGTATCACAGAAACTAATTTAAAACTACTTGAAAGATGGTATCTCTATCCTAGTAGGCTAGCTAAGATCTACCCTCACTCCAACCCACTGTGTTGGAGGGATTGTAAACAAGTAGGAACACTTCTTCACATATGGTGGGACTGCCCTATACTTCAACCCTTTTGGCAGGATATTCATAGAGAAATTCAAAAGGCCTTTTCTTTGGATATCCCCTTTAACCCTTTAACGCTACTATTCAATAAACCGCCTAAGATCAAATGCAAGTATAGACAGGTCTTACTATACATTATGCTAAGCAGCGCAAAACAACTGGTCCCTAGACTATGGAAACAACGTAGTATACCAACCCAGAGAGAATGGTCACAAAATGTCACACATCTCCTGTCCCTAGAAAGGTTTCATTATCAGAAAACAAACAGGATGGACTTCTATTGTGCCATGTCTTTATTTTGGGAAACATACACCTATACACATGTTAGGGCGCCACCCCTACTTAACAATTCCAGCCCTTATACCCTTATCTGCTTAAACCATATCACATGGTGACGGAAAAGGAATGACCTAGCTAGAGCCTTGTACTGGGCCCATGTCTCGTTTTGTATCTTAATCTCGTAACTTAATCATTATTTTGCTGATAGTAATTCACATTCCAGTGTATCTGTACCTGCAAGATCTTTCAGTTTTGATATGTTATGTAGCAAAGTTCATATGTTATGTGGTTGTTTTATCCACATGTTCTGAAAAAAAAGAAAAAAACCCCACAAGCTATCTGGATCTACTGATATACTTTCTTAGGTATGCAACACCATAGACCATAGAACGTTGAAAAATGGACAGTTTCGTCCCGATTCTAAGTTTTCCTTTTCTTTTCTTTCTTTTTACTGGTTTGTTTGTATAATGCCGGAGGACATCCATGGCATTTGTAAAATCTTTAATTATATCAATAAAGCTTGTTGGAAAAAAAAAAAAAGCCTTTCATTCCAGAAAAAAAAACTACCATTACAGAAAATAAAAAAGCTTTCCATTACAGAAAATAAAAAACCTATACTAACACTAAACTACAGCAATAGCGCTTAAAAGGGCCTTTTGTACGGCACTGTCCTAATATGACAGCGCTATTTCAATTAAAAAAATCCAAACACCAATCTACAAGTAACCCTCACCCACCCCCAAAAAAAGGTTATCTAAAAAAAAACACTCTGAAAATTGCCTTAAAAAGAGCATCTGCCTGGGCATTGCACTTAGAAGGGCATTTAGCTCTTTTTCTGCCCAAAATAAAATGAAATAAAAAACAACCAATCTAATCTAAAACAAAAAAACACCCAAAAAAACACCAAACTCCAAAGTTGAATCCAAGCAGCGGCACTCAAAGTTGAATCCAAGCAGCGGTGGTCCATCTTCATCCCAGCGGCAGTCTTCTATCTTCATCCCGGAAATGGTCTTCTTATCTTCATCTCAGCATCGGTCTTAATTGAAAGTGAGCTAAGTCACTTTAGGGCAATGCCCTACAAAAGGCAATTTTAAGGGCTATTGCTGTAGTTTAGTGTTAGTATAGGTTTTTTATTTTGGGTTGTTTTTTCAAGTGTGGTTTTAAAATAGGCATAACTATTTTTTTTTATTTTTGGTAATTTGGATTATTTTCTGTAATGATATTTTTTTCTGTAATGTTAGGATATTTTATTTTTCAGGTAAGGTTAGGCTTTAGCTTTTTTTAAGGTTAGGTTAGTTTTTTTTGTTAAGGTACTGCTACTGTTACTTAGGGTGTGTTAGGTTAGGGGTTAGCTGGTTAAGGGGTTTCAGTTGTTAGTGGGTATTTTGCAGTGGGGGTTGTAACCGTTTAGGGGTTAATAGAGTAGTGGGATTTTTTGTGATGTAGGGTTGTGGCAGTTTAGGGTTTTATAGAGTAGAGGAGACTTTGTGGTGGGTTAGGGATTAATAGAGTAGTGGGGACTTTCCGGTGGGCAATTTGGCAGGTTAGGGGTTATTAGAGTAGGGTCTTATGACAATTTGGGTTAGTGCGCAAGTATGGATGTAAGGTTTTTTTCCCACTTTTCTTTCTCCATTGAGGTCTATGGGAGAGTACGTTAATGTGGTTGTGATACACTAACTTCTACTCTCTGTGCATGTTAGGTTAGCTTGAGACCGAAAAATATTTACTTTAACCCAACCCGTGCGAAAAGCATAGTCGAGCTCAGTTAGCATAATTACTGGTTTATTACTGATATAAATTGTATTTCAAGTCAATACTGAGTAAAGGTATCATTTACATTACACCTTCAATGTAGGTGGTGATGTGGTTTTAAAAAATTCCGCCAGTATCAGAAAAGCATCACCTCTTTCACAAATGTATAACTATTATTATTATCATTCATTTCTATAGAGCCACAAAATGCTGTAGCACAAAACAGGCTGCCTTCAAACAGATTGTAACATTTCACTGGCAATCTCGATCGCACAAGAAATCCTTTTTTTAAATATTGCCACAATGCTTTTAATATCAGGGCCTAAATGAGGATTAACAAACTGTATGGTAAACACCTCTAGACTGCCAACTCCTATAGGAGGCACTCAAGTGACAAACTAATAGGTAAATCAATCAACTGGCCAAATGGTTAGTAAGCAAACTATAAATGGAAAAAATATATATATGTATAATTGCTATACAATAAATGGATATATAAATAGTACAACCACAATCTGTGATTCCCTGAGGGGAAAGTACCAGAAAAAAAAGTCCTCAAGGATAGTCACAGTCTTTTAGACACAGTCCTAATGTCGAATAGAAATCCTCAGAGGACAAGAGATGATATAGGCAGCACTCTGACTTCACCATACACGATGATAGGACTCTGCAGCAAAAACACAATAGAGACAGAGGCGCCACATGTGTAGAATAATCTTTCACAAGAATAATCTGATGACAAGGAGATACTGGATACTCACAAGGGGAATGGCACTCTCTTGTGCCAGTAGAAGCAGGCTGGTTTTTAACAGCAAACCAGCTAGCTGGACCCAGGCAAGATCTTCCAACGACCAGGATCCACCCGGAATGCAGGAACACTGGAACCACAGATCAGCTGTGAATAATGTAAGGAATCGGGCAATGGAGCCCCTTGGTAGTTTATGGGAGTATCAAACACACCGTCTGCCAGGAGTATGTATTTATTAAAAGGTATAAAGCAATACCAAAAGTAAAAACAGCTCCAGCTAGGTGTATAAAATCTCTACAGTGAGATGGACAAATGTGACGCGTTTCTTGGGAGAACCCGTTTCTTTAGGCATATATCCTGAAGTCTCACAATGCCCTTTAAATAGGGCTAAGCCACCAAACAATTAAAAAATCCATCCTCTTCCTATATACAATATAAACCAATAGAAACCCATCTTCTCAGAAACGCCCCATTGTCACTTATAATTATCTAAAACAGGGTTAATACGAATATGTATACAAGATCTTGTGTATAAAAAATCAAAGAAAGAAAATTAAAGTACATAAGATAAGTGCTTGGGTGGTGATAGTATGTATACACGGATCTAAACCACGCCATAGATGGCTGTCAGTGCGATGTCAAGCTTTTTCTCAAGCATGGAGGTAGTAAGAGATAAGTGGTGAAATGTAGCTGTTATTTTGCTTCAATCAAGAGTTTATTATTTTTAAATAGTACCGGAGTTGTGCTATTTTGTTCCAGGCAGAAAAAAAAGAAGAATCTGCCTGTGATTTCTATGATCTTAGCAGGTTGTAACTAAGATCCATTGCTGTTCTCACACATGACTGAAGAGAGAGATAACTTCAGCGGGGGAATGGCGTGCAGGTTATCCTGCTATGAGGTATGTGCAGTTTATATTTTTCTAGAAGATGTGAAGGCTAGAAAATGCTGCTGATACCAAATTTATGTAAGGTAAGCCTGAATACAGTGATTTAATAACGACTGGTATCATGCTTACTTTCTGAGGTAATACTCTTTTATATTTACAATATAAAACGTTTGCTGGCATGTTTAAACGTTTTTATATATACTTTGGTGATAAAACTTTATTGGGGCCTAGTTTTTTTCCACATGGCTGGCTTAAATTTGCCTAGAAACAGTTTCCTGAGGCTTTCCACTGTGTTACTATGAGTGGGAGGGGCCTAGTTTAGCGCTTTTTTGCGCATTAACTATTACAGACTGAGACATCCAGCTTCCTCCAGGAGTCCCCTGAATGCTATAGGACATCTCTAAAGGGCACTTAGGCTTCCAAAATCGTTTGTTGGGGAAGGTAGGCCCACAGCAAGGCTGTGGCAGTTTGGTGTGACTGTTAAAAAACCTTTATATCGTTTTTTGATCTGTTTTTTGAACTAAGGGGTTAATCATCCATTTGCAAGTGGGTGCAATGCTCTGTTAGCTTATTATACACACTGTAAAAATTTCGTTTGATTTACTGCCTTTTTTAACTGTTTTTCAAATTCTGACAAAATTTGTTTCTCTTAAAGGCACAGTACCGTTTTTTATATTTGCTTGTTAACTTGATTTAAAGTGTTTTCCAAGCTTGCTAGTCTCATTGCTAGTCTGTATAAGCATGTCTGACATAGAGGAAACTCCTTGTTCATTATGTTTAAAAGCCATGGTGGAACCCCCTCTTAGAATGTGTACCAGATGTACTGATTTCACTTTAAGCAATAAAGATCATATTCTGTCTTTAAAAAATTTATCACCAGAGGAATCTGACGAGGGGGAAGTTATGCCGACTAACTCTCCCCACGTGTCAGATCCTTTGACTCCCGCTCAAGGGACTCACGCTCAAATGGCGCCAAGTACATCCAGGGTGCCCATAGCGTTTACTTTACAAGACATGGCGGCAGTCATGGATAATACACTGTCAGCGGTATTAGCCAGACTACCTGTATTTAGAGGAAAGCGAGATAGCTCTGGAGTTAGACAAAATACAGACCATACTGACGCTTTAAGAACTATGTCTGATACTGCCTCACAATATGCAGAAGCTGAAGAAGGAGAGCTTCTTTCTGTGGGTGATTTTTCTGACTCAGGGAAGATGATGCAACCTGATTCTGATGTTTCTACATTTAAATTTAAGCTTGAACACCTCCGCGTGTTACTCAGGGAGGTTTTAGCTGCTCTGAATGACTGTGATACAATTGCAGTGCCAGAGAAATTGTGTAGACTGGATAAATACTATGCAGTGCCGGTGTGCACTGATGTTTTTCCAATACCTAAAAGGTTTACAGAAATTATTACTAAGGAATGGGATAGACCAGGTGTGCCATTCTCTCCTCCTCCTATTTTTAGAAAAATGTTCCCAATAGACGCCACCACACGGGACTTATAGCAGACAATTCCTAAGGTGGAGGGAGCAGTTTCTACTCTAGCAAAGCGTACTACTATCCCTGTCGAGGACAGTTGTGCTTTCTTAGATCCAATGGATAAAAAGTTAGAGGGTTACCTTAAGAAAATATCTATTCAACAAGGTTTTATCCTACAGCCCCTTGCATGCATTGCGCCTGTCACTGCTGCTGCAGCGTTCTGGTTTGAGTCTCTGGAAGAGGCTTTACAGGTAGCGACTCCATTGGATGAAATTCTTGACAAGCTTAGAGCACTTAAGCTAGCCAATTCTTTTGTTTCTGATGCCGTTGTTCATTTGACTAAACTAACGGCTAAGAATTCTGGTTTTGCTATCCAGGCGCGCAGAGCGCTATGGCTTAAATCATGGTCAGCTGACGTTACTTCAAAATCGAAGCTGCTTAACATTCCCTTCAAGGGGCAGACCCTATTCGGGCCTGGTTTGAAGGAGATTATTGCTGATATCACTGGAGGAAAAGGTCATGCCCTTCCTCAGGATAGGTCCAAACCAAGGGCCAAACAGTCTAATTTTCGTGCCTTTCGAACCTTCAAGGCAAGTGCGGCATCAACTTCCTCTAATGCAAAACAAGAGGGAACTTTTGCTCAGTCCAAGACGGTCTGGAGACCTAACCAGATGTGGAACAAGGGTAAGCAGGCCAAAAAGCCTGCTGCTGCCTCTAAGACAGCATGAAGGAACGGCCCCCTATCCGGTAACGGATCTAGTAGGGGGCAGACTTTCGCTCTTCGCCCAGGCGTGGGCAAGAGATGTCCAGGATCCCTGGGCGTTGGAAATTATATCCCAGGGATATCTTCTGGACTTCAAGGCTTCCCCCCCAAAAGGGAGATTTTACCTTTCACAATTATCTGCAAACCAGATAAAGAGAGAGGCATTCTTACACTGTGTACAAGACCTCCTAGTTATGGGAGTGATCCATCCAGTTCCAAAGAAGGAACAGGGACAGGGATTTTACTCAAATCTGTTTGTGGTTCCCAAAAAAGAGGGAACCTTCAGACTAATTTTGGATCTAAAGATCTTAAACAAATTCCTCAGAGTTCCATCATTCAAGATGGAGACTATTCGTACCATCCTACCTATGATCCAGGAGGGTCAATACATGACTACAGTGGATTTAAAGGATGCTTATCTGCACATTCCGATACACAAAGATCATCATCGGTTTCTCAGGTTTGCCTTCCTAGACAGGCACTACCAGTTTGTAGCTCTTCCCTTTGGGTTAGCTACAGCCCCAATAATTTTTACGAATGTTCTGGGGTCGCTTCTGGCGGTCCTAAGGCCATGGGGCATAGCAGTGGCCCCTTATTTAGACGACATCCTGATTCAGGCGTCAAACTTCCAAATTGCCAAGTCTCATACGCACATAGTGTTGGCATTTTTGAGGTTGCATGGGTGGAAGCTGAACGAGAAAAAGAGTTCTCTATCCCCCCTCACAAGAGTTTCCTTCCTAAGGACTCTGATAGATTCTGTAGAAATGAAAATTTACCTGACGGAGTCCAGGTTATCAAAACTTCTAAATTATTGCCGTGTTCTTTATTCCATTCCTTGCCCTTCGGTGGCTCAGTGCATGGAAGTAATCGGCTTAATGGTAGCGGCAATGGACATAGTGCCGTTTGCACGCCTACATCTCAGTCCGCTGCAACTATGCATGCTCAGTCAGTGGAATGGGGATTACACAGATTTGTCCCCTTTACTGAATCTGGATCAAGAGACCAGGGATTCTCTTCTCTGGTGGCTATCTCGGGTCCATCAGTCCAAAGGTATGACCTTTCGCAGGCCAGATTGGACAATTGTAACAACAGATGCCAGCCTTCTAGGTTGGGGTGCAGTCTGGAACTCCCTGAAGGCTCAGGGATCGTGGACTCAGGAGGAGTCTCTCCTTCCAATAAACATTCTGGAACTAAGAGTGATATTCAATGCTCTTCAGACTTGGCCTCAGCTAGCGACAATGAGGTTCATCAGATTTCAGTCGGACAACATCACAACTGTGGCTTACATCAACCATCAAGGGGGAACAAGGAGTTCCCTAGTGATGTTAGAAGTCTCAAAGATAATTCGCTGGGCAGAGGTTCACTCTTGCCACCTATCAGCTATCCATATCCCAGGTGTAGAGAACTGGGAGGCGGATTTTCTAAGTCGACAGACTTTTCATCCGGGGGAGTGGGAACTCCATCCGGAGGTGTTTGCACAATTGGTACATCGTTGGGGCAAACCAGAACTGGATCTCATGGCGTCTCGCCAGAACGTCAAGCTTCCTTGTTACGGATCCAGGTCCAGGGACCCCAAGGCAATGCTGATAGATGCTCTAGCAGCGCCTTGGTCCTTCAACCTGGCTTATGTGTTTCCACCGTTTCCTCTGCTCCCTCGTCTGATTGCCAAAATCAAGCGTGAGAGAGCATCGGTGATCTTGATAGTGCCTGTATGGCCACGCAGGACTTGGTATGCAGATCTGGTGGACATGTCATCCTTTCCACCATGGACTCTGCCGCTGAGACAGGACCTTCTACTTCAAGGTCCTTTCAACCATCCAAATCTAATTTCTCTGAGGCTGACTGCATGGAGATTGAACACTTGATTTTATCAAAGCGTGGTTTCTCCGAGTCAGTCATTGATACCTTAATTCAGGCACGAAAGCCTGTCACCAGGAAAATCTATAAAAAAATATGGTGTAAATATCTTTATTGGTGTGAATCCAAGGGCTACTCATGGAGTAAGGTCAGGATTCCCAGGATATTATCTTTTCTCCAAGAAGGATTGGAGAAAGGATTGTCAGCTAGTTCCTTAAAGGGACAGATTTCTGCGCTATCTATTCTTTTGCACAAGCGTCTGGCGGATGTCCCAGACGTTCAGGCATTTTGTCAGGCTTTAGTTAGAATCAAGCCTGTGTTTAAACCTGTTGCTCCACCTTGGAGCTTAAATTTGGTTCTTAAAGTTCTTCAGGGGGTTCCGTTTGAACCTCTTCATTCCATAGATATCAAACTTTTATCTTGGAAAGTTCTTTTTTTGGTAGCTATTTCCTCGGCTCGTAGAGTTTCCCAGTTATCTGCCTTACAATGTGATTCTCCTTATCTGATCTTCCATGTGGATAAGGTAGTTCTGCGTACCAAACCTGGGTTTTTACCTAAGGTGGTATCTAATAAGAATATCAATCAAGAGATTGTTGTTCCGTCTTTGTGTCCTAATCCTTCTTCAAAGAAGGAGCGTCTATTACACAATCTGGATGTGGTTTGTGCTTTAAAGTTTTACTTACAAGCTACTAAAGATTTTCATCAAACATCTGCTTTGTTTGTTGTCTACTCTGGACAGAGGAGAGGCCAAAAGGCTTAGGCAACTTCTCTTTCTTTTTGGCTAAGGAGTATAATACGCTTGGCTTATGAGACTGCTGGCCAGCAGCCTCCTGAAAGAATTACAGCTCATTCTACTAGAGCTGTGGCTTCCCCATGGGCCTTTAAGAATGAGGCTTCTGTTGAACAGATTTGCAAGGCGGCGACTTGGTCTTCGCTTCATACTTTTTCAAAATTCTACAAATTTGATACTTTTGCTTCTTCGGAGGCTATTTTTGGGAGAAAGGTTTTACAGGCAGTGGCACCTTTCGTTTAAGTACCTGCCTTGTCCCTCCCTTCATCCGTGTACTTTAGCTTTGGTATTGGTATCCCACAAGTAATGGATGATCCGTGGACTGGATACACCTTACAAGAGAAAACATAATTTATGCTTACCTGATAAATTTATTTCTCTTGTGGTGTATCCAGTCCACGGCCCGCCCTGTCATTTTAAGGCAGGTATTTTTTAATTTTAAACTACAGTCACCACTGCACCCTATGGTTTCTCTTTTCTCTGCTTGTTTTCGGTCGAATGACTGGATATGGTAGTGAGGGGAGAAGCTATATAGACAGCTCTGCTGTGGGTGTCCTCTTGCAACTTCCTGTTAGGAATGAGAATATCCCACAAGTAATGGATGATCCGTGGACTGGATACACCACAAGAGAAATAAATTTATCAGGTAAGTATAAATTATGTTTTTTACATATATATATATACAACACATAGAAACACCCAGCACTCACCAGCTAGCTCACAGCTAAGATAAAATCACAACTGGAAAGGTTAGTTACCGCATCTGGCCAAATGGGAAAGCTCAGGCACCACGTGAAGGTCCTTTCCGCTGCCTGAGTCCCTAACACAGCCACACCATCATGCGAGCTCACAAAGCCAAACAGACTGAGAACAAAGAAGGGGTGCACATGTGGATGTAATCACCCAGAGAAAATACAAAACATAGAAGGGAACTGCACTCCAAGACCGGACCAGGTACACATCCTGTGACTCAGCAACATCCAGCCCTGGGTGCTAAATAGCACTCCAAAAAAGCTGTGATGTCACCAGAGCCACAGGCAGTTAACCCCAGTCCGGAATGGGTGCAAGAAACAAGGGGGATTACAAGCAAAAAGTAATACAACACATAGAAACACCCAGCACTCACCAGCTAGCTCACAGCTAAGATAAAATCACAACTGGAAAGGTTAGTTACCGCATCTGGCCAAATGGGAAAGCTCAGGCACCACGTCAAGGACCATGACGTGGTGCCTGAGCTTTCGCATTTGGCCATATGCGGTAACTAACCTTTCCAGTTGTGATTTTATCTTAGCTGTGAGCTAGCTGGTGAGTGCTCGGTGTTTCTATGTGTTGTATTACTTGTATTACTTGTTTCTTGCACCCATTTCGGACTGGGGTTAACTGCCTGTGGCTCTGGTGACATCACAGCTTTCTTGGAGTGCTATTTAGCACCCAGGGCTGGATGTTGCTGAGTCACAGGATGTGTACCTGGTCCGGTCTTGGAGTGCAGTTCCCTTCCATGTTTTGTATTTTCTCTGGGTGATTACATCCACCTGTGCACCCCTTCTTTGTTCTCAGTCTGTTTTGGCTTTGTGAGCTCGCATGATGGTGTGGCTGTGTTAGGGACTCAGGCAGTGGAAAGGACCTTGACGTGGTGCCTGAGCTTTCCCATTTGGCCAGATGCGGTAACTAACCTTTCCAGTTGTGATTTTATCTTAGCTGTGAGCTAGCTGGTGAGTGCTGGGTGTTTCTATGTGTTGTATTACTTTTTGTTTGTAATCCCCCTTGTTTCTTGCACCCATTCCGGACTAGGGTTAACTGTCTGTGGCTCTGGTGACATCACAGCTTTTTTGGAGTGCTATTTAGCACCCAGGGCTGGATGTTGCTGAGTCACAGGATGTGTACCTGGTCCGGTCTTGGAGTGCAGTTCCCTTCCATGTTTTATATATATACATATATATATATATATATATATATATATATATATATATATAATCAATGTAAATATTTGCATAGGAAATTAGCACATCTAGGCAAGATTCGCCGCTCACTTTTTCCCAGAAATACCTCATATACAATGTTACCAATGCACAAGAGAATTCTGGGTAAGATATGCAAATTAGATATGCAAATTCTCAGTTTTTTTGCTTCAAAATACTGTTTTAACACAGCTATCCTTTTAACAGGATTATGACAGCAAACCAGAAATCACTCACTAGACAAGCCTGTTTCGTTCTTTTTGGAACTCATCAGTAGGAGATAGCTTTACCAATGCAGCAACCAGAAATCTATTTTCAAGGTTAAACCAAAATTCATTAAAATTATGGGGGAGATAAAAAACTGAAATTAAAATCCTCCATGTCTCAAAATTAAATCAATGTAAATATTTGCATAGGAAATTAGCACATCTTGCCTAGATGTGCTAATTTCCTATGCAAATATTTACATTGATTTAATTTTGAGACATGGAGGATTTTAATTTCAGTTTTTTATCTCCCCCCATAATTTTAATGAATTTTTATGTATACTGTATATATACACATTCATAATCACCACTATGGTGATAATGCAAGCGCCAGTGTAATAGACTGTGGGAATAATAACGCTCCTATTGTGTAATACTAATGTTTGTGATAGTATATTTGCTACTGAAGATTTATATTTACGGAACTCCATATTTGCACTGAGGTAATAACGCTCCTGTCCGGCAAACTCATCTATGGCATTATCAGCCAATCAGGAGACCAGAATGGTGGGTAAGGTCAGGAAGGGCCGTCTAGTTGATTAGATTACGTGAATAGGAAACTATTAGTACTACACTCCTATTGTGTAGTACTAATAGTTGTGAAAATGCATTTGCCACTAAAGATTATATAAACTCCATTTATACAATGCTCCTGTCCGGCAATCCCATCTTTGGCATTATCAGCCAATCAGGGGACCAGAATGGTGGGCGCGGTCAGGAAGTGTCGGCTAATTGGTTAGGACACGTAAATGGAAAACTAAACAAAGGGTTGCGCTTTTACTACGCAACTCCTACTCACCAATAATCATTTTAGCATAATCAGCCAATCAGGTTACCGTGTTTATAGGCACGGTCAAGTGATACCATCTGATTGGTCTTTTGATATTAAAGGGATTGTGTTAGAACGAGCACTGTAGAAATAAAAAGATAAACTGCAGGGGGAAAAGAAAATAATGATATATTGTTAAGTGAAAAATATTTAGCAATATTAAATATAAGGACACTTTGGCCCAATATACAACCTCCCAGTATGTTGATAAGATGAAAATACATACGGGAGGTGACACTAATAGAATATATAATCAGCGAATGGAGTGATCTATATGATAGTGGGAACGGCACATAATAAATATCTGATAAATCAGATGCTATATAATGTATGCATACGATATATACAAGAAAAAAGTAGCAAATTATGAGAAACATGAGTACAATGTATATAAAATGGGTACAACAAAAGCCAACCATCCAAAGTGAAGATGGTTCAAATATAATATGCACCAGTGAGATGGTGGTATGTGAGATGAGAGAATGATGGATTAAATTGACTAATGAATGTAAGAGCATTAGAGAATAAGTGCTACAAAGTGAGATACTAAGTTAGTGTTATGTGTGCATGGAAAAAGATCCATGTAACTATGGTGTGTAAAGGGGAGGACGTACAAAATAATGTGGGTATAGACAAGGGCGATGCCAACCCTAAGTGTACTGTATATGAAACATATATAATAATATGTGTGTGAAGTAAGGGTCCAAAATGACTAATATATAAAAGGGTAATATGATAAGTAATAAACAAAAAATGAAATGATCAGTATAGCCATGGGTGTATCATGGAAATATGTAAATAAATAGTGTGCTAAGTTGCAAGAAATGGATTAATTGTAAGTGTAAAGCTATAGTGATAGCAGTGTATTAGAGAAAGGTAAGTGAAAAAGGGAAATAATTGTCAAATGTCCAATAGATGTAAGTAACAAGAAGTGGAGAAGTAGTGACAATGGGGCTAAGAGAATCCGGTGTACAAATATCAAAAGTATATACAATAATACAATATAATATACAAAGCGTGTAATAACTAAATATAAAACATGTTTAAAACTACGGGGTGGACACCCCATGATAGCTGGCAACATATAAATACATAAATTATAATAATACAGGTCACAGATGGCACTGATAGTGTCAAAAAGGATGAACAAAACTTAAACGAAAACTGCTGAATCTATTACCTCATTGAGGCCCAAGGGAAATAAGGTATTAAATGTATATATCCAAAAGGTTTCTCTTTGCCTAAGCTTAGAGAACCTATTGAACTGGCTAATAAGATGAATACTTTCCAGGGGTGTAATTTTAAGGTTACATTTCCTTGGGATATGTTCATTACAAATGTGTCTGGATACACTATGTTTAAGAGATTTGGATTTCACATTTCTCAGGTGTTCACTCCATCTGACTCTTACTTTTCTGCACGTTCTGCCAATGTACTGTAAACCACATTTGCAAGTGAGTGCATAAACAACATAATTGGAGTCGCAGGACATTCTATTTTGAATAGTAAAACACTCACCAGTAGTATGAGATGTTAAACTTACTGATCAGTGAGTGATATATCTACACATGAAACATCTTTTCTTTCCACATCTAAAAGTACCTCTCCTATTGGGCATCAGGGGGTGTGTAATGTTGGACTTTATGTTAGTCTTCCGGAACCTCCTAGACATCACCACTTTGCTAGGTACTAGCTTTTGCTTGAATGTGGGTGCTCTCCTGTAAACTAATTTTGGTTGAGAGGATAACGTTTTCTTTAAAATAGGATCTTTTAAAAGAATAGGCCAGTGTTTCTTAAGTACTTTAGTTACTGCTTTATGGTTAGAATTGTATTGAGTGACAAATAGGTGTTGTCTGTTGGTGTCTATATCACTTTCCTTGAGCTTAGTTTTAGGAGAGGACAATAAGTGCTCTCTATCAAGGCTCCTCGCTTTATCACGTCCCTTATGAATGAGTTCTAAGGGATAACCCTTCTCTAGAAATCTGGATGTAAGAATTTCAGTTTGTTTGTTAAATTGTTCAATTGTGCTGCAATTCCCTCTTATCCTACAGAACTGACTATAAGTGATGTTAGTCTTCCATTTTGTTAGGTGATTACTAGAAATATGTAGGAAGTTATTGCAGTCCACCTGTTTAAAAAATGTAGAAGTGGACACATTGCCTTTTAACATCCGAATATTCTATGGTCTTCTCTTGTAAATTAGACGTGAATCCTATACCCATATTGTTATGATTGAAATAAGACACAAAATCAACAGCTTCTGTTTTTGACCCATCAAAGATAAAAATCAGGTCATCTATGTAACGGCCATAGAACACCAGACTGCCCCTCCATTTCGAATTATAAATATTTAGTTCTTCAAAGTACCCCATAAAGAGGTTTGCTAAACTATGGGCAAATCTGGTGCCCATGGCCGTTCCCTTGATTTGTAGAAAGAATTCATCAAGGAACTGAAAATAATTGTGTTTAATTATATAATCAATTAAGGTTATCAAATATTATTTTTTAACAAGGTAAATCTGAGTAGTATGGATACTTATATCATGGGATATATTAGAGTATAGTACACCCACATCACAGGAGAGATATGTAATTTCTATTGTTGTTATATTTGATTGTGAATAATTTGTGCAACAGATCTTTAGTGTATTTTATATAAGTAGGTAAATTTACCACATATCTCTGGGGATAAGTGTCAATGTATTCAGAGAGTTTGTCGCTAATGCTGTTCATACCTGCTATGATGGGCCTCCCCGGGGCATTTTATCATTTTTGTGCAACTTTGGAAGATGGTAATATTATGGTATACTGGGGTGGTCAGGGGTGAGGTAGCTCCTCTCTTTTTTGGATAGAATACCTTCAGTAGTACCTTGCTCTAATATCAACTTAAGTGATTTAGAGAATTCAATGGTGGGGTCATGAGTGAGTTTAATATAGTAGTCTGAATCCCCAAAATACTTTGTGCTTCATTAATGTAGTCTGCATAATTTTGTAGCACTAATTCCACCTCCCTTGTCTACCTGGCGGATGACCAAATTCTGGTCATCCGTCAGGCTTTTCAATGCTCTTGCTTCATTGGGCCAAGTTTTCTTTTTACCTAAGATCCGATGGGGAATTGATTCCCAATCTTCCAAAACAAGTTGTTGATATAGATCAATATAGGAAACATCCTCTTTAGGGGGATTAAAGGTAGATGTTGGAGCCAGCAAGGTATGTAAAACCTCATCGAAAAGATCTTCCGCTAGCTGGGTAGGGTCACAAAACAGTACAGTGGAGGGGTCTCTAGTTTTCTAGGTGTTTAACAGTATAGGTGTCAGAACTATACCTTTAAGGAGTCCCCTCCCACAGAGGCTATAAATTCCCAACGCACCTGCAACCAGGTGCTTAGTATTCTGTTAGCAAACTTAGGAGTATCTGAACTCTCTTCCTGTGCATGCAATTTAGCTCTTGCCAGAGATGTACACTTTGAAACTCCACTGGAACTAGTTTTGTCAGCAAGCCTGCAGCTAATGCTGATGACAAGGTTTCTCCTATTAACAGGCCGTGAGGACTTAACACTGTTCATTGCTTTTGACAGCTCCTAACAGTACTCATCCAACTCTGACTAAAGGAGATTCATATAACCTACCTCCTAACATTACCGCAACAGATTCCGCTACACTGCTGAGGGACCGGAGACCGGAGCATAACCACACCCCCCTGTGACGTGATTCCTTCCTGTAAGGTACGCGCTTTGTAATCAAACCGGACAACTAATTGCTCGTATTCCACTAGTGCATTCGTTGCCTTTCCTCCTGTGAAGTAACAGAGGATTCATTGAAGTAAGCACTTACTCTGAAGTCCGTCTCTGCAATCTGGCGTATAGCCACGCCCCCTCTGATACAGCATACCTACCTCCATTCACCTCACTGTTTCCTCAACCAGGCAGTACGATATTGAAAGAGAAGTAACGGGCACAGAACCACAGCTAGTCCAAAATTACCAAACAGAACGCAACACCCTTGCATACTCAAGTATCATTACCCAGTACTGCCTATTGCTGTGCTGTTCTGCAATACTAAGTTGTCTTACCAATTATTCACAAGGTTGCTGTACCTATGCTACTCACGCATAGTAGCAAATTTGCAAAATTGTGATACATACAACTTATACTAAGGTTGTGCAGATTGGGTTATAATTTAGTTCTGCAGCTGAGAATCTAACCACACTCCAATAAATAGGGAGATTGTGAAAAGAAACCATTCGAACCATTACAATAGGGGTGTCCTCAATATTTTTATTTTTAAGAGTTTTTAAAGCAAAATATCTCTGGAGGGAGAGTTTGCGAGTATATTTGTTCAAATCAACAAATAAGTTGAATAAATTATTGTGTTTGGGGGACAGTAAGACAGACCTCTTCAAAATACTCTTATTTCATCGTTAGTGAGTATATGGGAGGATAGGTTGAAAATTCCACTTTTTAATTTTTTTAGTTTTTCTTTTTGTCGGTTTTCGTCTTTTTGTCGGTTTTCCTTCTCCCTCTCCTTCCCCGTTTTGGTAGGGTCGTTTCTATTGGTTTGTAGTTATGTGGTTGGGTCTTCTCCATAAAGGGGCATGGTTGTGGGTCTCTAAAAAAACCTCATTAGAAGTGAATGGAGTATTATCAGCTCTGTAAGAATCAGATCTCTCTCTGTGCAAATTGTCCTGTTCTCTGTCTGGCCCAGGATTCAAAACTTGAAATCTGTTCTGAATAGTAATAAAGTTGGGATTATTATGGTTGTGGTGATGAGGGCCCCCCTATAATCCCTATCTGTATGAGTGGACCTATTCCAGGGTCCTAATGATTCTCGCTATGATTTGGATACCTTTGATTATGATTGACATAGTTGGTGTTAAATGTATTACCCTTGTTGTTATTGTTATGGAACTTCTTATTCTTATTTTTGTGGTTTTGGACCACAGTTCATTCATTCGACTTGTTTGGTTTGGTCTTGTTAAAAGTATATACATCACCTTTAAAGTAATCATCCTCATCTCTCTTTAGTTTAGTATTCTTATTGTTTATGGTTTCTGTTTGATATTCATCGACAGTTTTGATGGTCTGAGCATTGAGTTTCTGATATTCAGGATGTTCTCTGAAGGTTTCTAACTCCTTTTATGTGGAGTCAATTTCCAACACAATATCATTCACCAAGTTCTGTCTATATAAATAGATCAATTAAATTAAAGGAACATTCATCTAAAACACAATACCATTTTGCTAACAATTCCGGGTTATTTTTAAAGGAGCAGTTTTTAAATACTCGCAAACCCCTAGGAATCTGTTTCTTTTCTTTGTATTTCTTGAGACAATCTAGATCCCACTAATGTCTATTCTTATTTTTTAATAAATCTTCCAATTTGGAGAATAGACTCTCAATACTAGCATTGGTGGCGGGATCAATAATGGCTCCTTCATTGCTATCACCCTGATTGTGACTGAGCCTTCTCAGGACTCATTCAGAGGAAGATAACATATTAATATGTAGATAAAAGGTGGAAGTGTAATATAGAATGTATATAATATATAGCACGTGTATGTCACAAGGGAGGGGAATAGCTGCTCTCCTATCAAACAAAAGAAAAGGTGTTTAAAACTAATAAACTGGAGTCAGGCTGTGAAAGCTGGTGTATGATAAACACCTCTAGACTGCCAACTCCTATAGGAGGCGCTCAAGTGACAAACTAATAGGTAAATGAATCAACTGGCCAAATGGTTAGTAAGCAAACTATAAATGGAAAATATATATATATGTATAATTGCTATACAATAAATGGATATATAAATAGTACAACCACAATCTGTGATTCCCTGAGGGGAAAGTACCAGAAAAAAAAGTCCTCAAGGATATTCACAGTCTTTTAGACACAGTCCTAAGGTCGAATAGAGATCCTCAGAGGACAAGAGATGATATAGGCAGCACTCTGACTTCACCATACACGATGATAGGACTCTGCAGCAAAAACACAACAGAGACAGAGGCACCACATGTGTAGAACAATCTTTCACTAGAATAATTTGATGACAAGGAGATACAGGGGACAGGAGCGTTGTTATCTCAGTGCAAATATGGAGTTCCGTAAATATAACTCTTCAGTAGCAAATATACTATCACAAATATTAGTATTACACAATAGGAGCTTTATTATTCCCACAGTCTATTACACAGTCTATTACACTGGTGCTTGCATTATCACCATAGTGGTGATTATGAATGTGTTTATATATATACTGTGTATATGCATATATATATATATATATGTGTGTAAAAAAAGCTTGACATGCACATATCGCACTGACAGTATGGCGTGGTTTAGATCCGTGTATACACACTATCACCACCCAAGCACTTATCTTATGTACTTTAATTTTCTTTCTTTGATTTTTTATACACAAGATCTTTTATACATATTCGTATTAACCCTGTTTTAGAGAACTATAAGTGACAATGGGGAGTTTCTGAGAAGATGGGTTTCTATTGGTTTATATTGTATATAGGAAGGGGAGGGGCTTTTGAATTGTTTGGTAGCTTAGTCCTATTTAAAGGGTATTGTGAGACTTCAGGATATACTGTATGCCTGAAGAAACGGGTTCTCCCGAGAAATGCGTCCATCTCACTGTGGAGATTTTATACACCTAGCAGAAGCTGTTTTTACTTTTGGCATTGCTTTATACCTTTTAATAAATACATTTTTAAGTATATACTCCTGGCAGACAGTGTGTTTGATACTCCCATAAGCTACCAAGGGGCTCCATTGCCCAATTCCTTACATTATTCACAGCTGATCTGTGGTTCCAGTGTTCCTGCATTCCAGGTGGATCCTGGTCGTTGGAAGATCTTGCCTGTGTCCAGCTAGCTGGTTTGCTGTTAAAAACCAGCCTGCTTCTACTGGCACAAGAGAGTGCCATTCCCCTTGTGAGTACCCTGTATCTCCTTGTCATCAGATTATTCTTGTGAAAGATTGTTCTACACATGTGGCACCTCTGTCTCTATTGTGTTTTTGCTGCAGAGTCCTAAATGAGGATTGTAGCACTTACATTTTTGATACTAAAAATGACTGTACAATAAAAAAGAAAGTAATGCATACATTAGCTATTTTGCCAGGTTAGAGTTTCTCCCGCATTAACATATACAATATATATATATATTTGTACTGTATATACCAATACAAGGACACACAAACACACACGCAAATAAATAGTGCTTTGATATTATATATTGATATTAAAGGGACATAAAACCCAAAATGTTTCTTTCATGACTCAGACACTGCTTAGATTTTTAAACAACTTTCCAATTTAAATCTTTTATCAATTTTGCTTCATTCTTATTTTGTTGAAGGAGCAGCAACGTACTACTGGGAGCTAGCTGAACACACCAATACGCGAATGACAAGAGATATATATGTGCAAGCACCAATCAGCAGCTAGCTCCCAGCTCCTGAGCCTACCTAGGTATGCTTTTCAACAACGGATACCAAGAGAACAAAGCTGATTAGATAATAGAAGTAAATTGGAAAGTTGTTTAACATTTTATTCACTATCTGAATCATGAAGAAAAAATATTGGGTTTGATGTCCCTTTAGTTTGTCTAGAAAAAAAATAAAAAAAATTAATTTTTTTTTATTATTAAAATAATCACTCATTCAACCTTTTATATTTTGATTTTAGAATTTATTATCTACGATGGAAACGTTAACATTGGAAGTAGTGCATTTCCGGAAGTAAGTAAAAAACTCTTATTATGTTACAGCTTGCAAAGATCAATATATGAAAATATATACAAGGGTGGGTGGGTGGCCGGCCACAAAAATCCTCTAAAAAAAGTGGATAACTTTTATAATGAAATATTTATTGGAAATGTATAACCTTAATAAATAAAAAAAATGGGGAAATGTTTACATATTTCTTTAAACGACCCATGAAAAAGTCAAAAGAATCATTCAGTCATTAAAGGGATATGAAACCCAACATTCTTCTTTCATGATTCAGACAGAGGGGAATATTTATCAAAGTGCTAGCGGACATGATACAATGTAGCGTATCATGTCCGCTTCACATCAATAAATGCTGACAGCAGCTTGTGCAATACCGCCCCCTGCAGATTTGCGGCCGCTAGCAGGGGGTGTCAATCAACCCAATCGTATTTGATCGGGTTGATTTCTGTCCGCCGCCTCAGAGCAGGCGGCCAAGTTATGGAGCAGCGGTCTTTAGAAGGCTCACCGGAAACAAGGGACATCAAGCTCCATTTGGAGCATGATAATTCAGCCCCAGAGCATGCAATTTTAAACAACTTTCTAATTTATTTCTATTATCTGTTTTTCTTTGTTCTCTTGGTATCTTTTGTTGAAAAAGCAGGGATGTAAGCTTAGGAGCTGGCCCGTTTCTGGAGCACAGTTTTGCAAGAATGTTATCCATTTGTAAGAGAAGTAGATGGAAGCACTAATTCCTGTTATGTAGTGCTGCAGATGCCTACCTAGGTATCTCTGTAACAGAATATCAAGTGAACTAAGCAAATTTGATAATAGAAGTAAATTTGACAATTTTAACACGGTATGCTCTGTCTGAATCACATAAGAAATGTTTTGGGTTTCATATCCCTTTAACCATTAAACAGCAACAATTTGACATGAACTACTTGCATCTTGCCTTTGACTAGCTCATATAGGAGTCATTTGAAGCACGAGAAATAGTGAGGCTTTTGTTGCTTTCAGATTTAGAAATTCTAGTAGGTTTGTCACTTTTTGCCCAACCAATTCTTGTACATGTTTTGTAGTGGAGCAGTGGGGCATGGAGTGGGTGTGATTTTGTGTTTTCAGTTTGCCATTAAAAAAACACTAAAGTTAAAGTAAAACTTTCATGATTCAGATAGAGCACACCATTTTAAACAACCTTCCAATTCACTTTATTATCTAAATGTGCACATTCTTTTTATATGCACACTTTCTGAGGCACCATCTCCAACTGAGCATGTGCAAGAATTGAGCTAACTTTGAAATATGTAAAAAAAAAAAAAACTGTACAACTCATTTCAAATACAAACTAAGTGCTTTTAATTTGTCTTTTTATTATGCATTTATTGATTATGCAACTTTACTGTGTTTAGTGGTCCATTAAAGTGTTTTAGTGATTTGTGTATATACTGGTAGAAAACTCTTTATCCAAACTGCTTGGGACTGGAAAAGGTTTGGATTTTGTAATATGTGCATCTTTAAAATGGGACAGTTGGGAGAGGCTGTGGAACCAAGTGTAAACAACAATATCTTATGTCAGGCAATATTTAAAAGGATAATCTAGTCAAAATTTTAAAAAAATATTTAATGATTCAGATAGAGCATGCAATTGTAAGAAACTTTCTAATTATCAATTTTTTTTCGTTCTTTTGCTATATTTATTTAAAAAGCAGGAATGTGATGCATAGGAGCCGGACTATTTTTGGTTGAGAACCTGGGTTATGCTTGCTTGTTGGTGGGTAAATGTCAACCTCCAATAAGCAAGCGCTATCCATGGTGCTGAACCTAAAATGGGCTGGCTGCTAAGATTTACATTCATGATTTTCAATAAAGATAGCAAGAGAACGAAGAAAAAATGATAATAGGAGTAAAATAGAAAGTTTCTTAAAATTGCATGCTCTATCTGAATCATGAAAGAAAAAAATTGGGTTCAATGTCCCTTTAAACTTTCATGATTCAGATAGAGCATACAATTGTAAACAACTTTCTAATTTACTCCTATTATCAAATTTTCTTTGTTCTCTTGGTATCTGTATTTGAATGTAAGCTTAGGAGCAGGCCCATTTTTGGTTCAGCACCTAGGTAGCACTTGCTGATTGGTGTCTAAATGTAGCCAACCAATCAGCAAGCGCTATCTAGGTGCTGAACCAAAAATGGTAATAGGAGTCATTTAGAAAGTTGCTTAACCCCTTAATGACCACAGCACTTTTCCATTTTCTGTCCGTTTGGGACCAAGGCTATTTTTACATTTCTGCGGTGTTTGTGTTTAGCTGTAATTTTCCTCATACTCATTTACTGTACCCACGCATATTATATACCGTTTTTCTCGCCATTAAATGGGCTTTCTAAAGATACCATTATTTTCATCATATCTTATAATTTACTATAAAAATAATTATAAAATATGTGGAAAAAATGGAAAAAAACGCAGTTTTTCTAACTTTGACCCCCAAAATCTGTTACACATCTACAACCACCAAAAAACACCCATGCTAAATAGTTTCTAAATTTTGTCCTGAGTTTAGAAATACCCAATGTTTACATGTTCTTTGCTTTTTTTGCAAGTTATAGGGCAATAAATACAAGTAGCACTTTGCTATTTCCAAACCACTTTTTTTTCAAAATTAGCGCTAGTTACATTGGGACACTGATATCTGGCTGGAATCCCTGAATATCCCTTGACATGTATATATATTTTTTTAGAAGACATCCCAAAGTATTGATCTAGGCCCATTTTGGTATATTTCATGCCACCATTTCACTACAAAATGCGATCAAATAAAAAAAAATGTTCACTTTTTCACAAATGTTTTTACAAACTTTAGGTTTCTCATTGAAATTATTTACAAACAACCTGTGCAATTATGGCATACATGGTTGTAAATGCTTCTCTGGAATCCCCTTTGTTCGGAAATAGCAGACTTATATGGCTTTGGCATCGCTTTTTGGTATTTAGAAGGCCGCTAAATGCCGCTGCGCACCACACGTGTATTATGCCCAGCAGTGAAGGGGTTAATTAGGGAGCATGTAGGGAGCTTGTAGTTTTAATTTTAGCTTTAGTGTAGTGTAGAAGACAACCCAAAGTATTGATCTAGGCCCATTTTGGTATATTTCATGCTACCATTTCACCGCCAAATGCGAACAAATAAAAATAAAACGTAAAATTTTCCCAATTTTAGGTTTCTCACTAAAATTATTTACAAACAGCTTGTGCAATTATGGCATAAATGGTTGTAAAAGCTTCTCTGGGATCCCCTTTGTTCAGAAATAGCAGACATATATGGCTTTGGCTTTGCTTTTTGGTAATTAGAAGGCAGCTAAATGCCGCTGCGCACCATACGTGTATAATGCCCAGCAGTGAAGGGGTTAATTAGGGAGCTTTTAGGGAGCTTGCAGGGTTAATTTTAGCTTTAGTGCAGGTATCAACCTCCCACGTGACACATCACACCCCCAGATCCCTCCCAAACAGCTCTCTTCCCTCCCCCACCCCACAATTGTCCCCGCCATCTTAAGTACTGGCAGTAAGTCTGCCAGTACTAAAATAAGAGTTTTTTGGGGGATTTTTTTTTTTAAATAATAATTCTGTTCTGTAGTATCCTCCCTTAGCCCCCAACCTCCCTGATCCCCCCCCCAAACAGCTCTCTAACCCCCCCTCTCTCTGCCTTATTGCGCCATATTGGGTACTGGCAGCTGTCTGCCAGTGCCCAGTTTGAAATCAAATATGTTTTTTTTTATTTATTTTTTTTAAAATACTATTTTCTGTAGTGTAGCTGCCCTCCCTCAACCCCCAACCCCCCAACCCCTGCCAGATCGCTAAACATTTTTAATATGCCCACCCTCACTCCCACCGAGTACCACCTTGTGCTTTCATACAATTGTTCCATAGTGTAGGGTTCCCACCCGCCCGCGCGTGCGCCCGCTCCCGTGCACGCGCGCGCACCCACTCCAGTTCACGCGCGCACCCGCACTCGATCCCGCCCCCCTTCCCACCGATGGCCGCCCACCCGCCTCCCTGGGTAAGCTCCCACCCACCAACGAACATGGCCATCGATGGCCGATGCAGAGAGGGCCACAGGGTGGCTCTCTCTGCATCGGACGGCTAAAAAATGTTATAGCAGGATGCCTCAATATCGAGGCATCACTGCTATAACATGAAAGCAGTTGGAAGTGATCAGGATCGCTTCCACTGCTTTCAAAGACCAACGACGTACAGGGTACGTCCTTGGTCGTTAACTGCATTTTTTTGCAGGACGTACCCCATACGTCGTTGGTCGTTAAGGGGTTAAAAATGCATGCTCTATATGAATCATGAAAGTTTAATTTTGACTAGACTATTCCTTTAAATTTCATAATACAACTTATACATGAAACTAAAGGTAGTTTTATATAATTTTCTTATACTTTTGTGACTTACAGACAGGGAAAATAGTCATTTTTGATCATTTTATTTAAAAAAATAAAATATTAGCAAAAAGTTTGGATTTTAGAATAAGTTTGGATTGTGGAAATCCAGGCTTGAGAATAAGTACCAATGTGTATATATACACACTTGCAAACATTTAACTTGTAATACGCACGTTAACTCGCACGCACAAAAAGATTACTTCTGTAAGGGTGCTAGCGCACAAGCAAAAGCACTGAATAGCGTGCCACTTGTAATCTAGCCCACAGTGTGAATTTAAAACAACTGTAAAATTTTAAAATAGAAGAGAATAATTTTATTCACCAAGTCTAAAAATATTAATAAATAGTCTTTAAATATGTGGAATAATGGAAGTAAATTGGAAAGTCTCTTAGAATTTAACTTTCAATATTCAGATAAAGGCCTCTAGTTATCAATGTCTATCGGACCTGATCTGACAGTGTGGATCAGGTCCGCCAGACCTCGCTGAATACAGAGAGCAATACGCTCGCCGTATTCAGCATTGCACAAGAGCTGCTGGTGCAACGCCGCCCCCTGCAGACTCGCGGCCAATCGGGGGGGGGGTGTCAATTCGATCGTACTCGATCGGGTTGTATTGCGGCAATGTCTGTCCGCCTGCTCAGAGCAGGCGGACAGGTTATGGAGCAGCGGTCTTTGTGACCGCTGCTTCATAACTGCTGTTTCTGGCGAGCCTGCAGGCTCGCCAGAAACACGGGGCATCAAGCTCCATACGGAGCTTGATACATATGCCCCAAAGCATGCAGTTTTGACTTTATTGCCGCCTTTCAATATTTGTAAACTAAAGCTTAAAAATTTACATACATTTACAATGAACAAATGCACTGTTGCACATAGCGTATATAGCTCTACACCTGCAAAATAATAACACATTCTAAGTAATCAAGCAATCCTTAGAGTTTCTGCTAAAAAACATCTGTGATAATGCAATAAGCTTATATTTGTTATCATTTGAAAGTTAAAGTGATCACAAACTTTACATGTTTTATAATCATGTCTAATTTAAGCAATATTTTAGGTGGACTTTAATTGACCACTTCTAATGAAGATGTGCTGTAACTTGCTTTTTAATCAAGCTGTGCCATTCTAATCCCCGCGCTCCAGCCACCCACTTCAAAACTCTTTTTTATTGGTCAGCTAACAGTTTGAGCTGTTCTCCAATCGGCGCTCTAGCTACAAACAAAAGTGCTGTATGGCTAGAGCACCGATTGGAGAACAGTTCAAACCGTTAGCTCACAAAAAATGAGTTTTGAAGTGGGCGGCGAGAGCATGGGGTATTAGAAGGGTGCAGGCTAGATTAAAACGTAAATTACAGCATATCTTCATTAGAAGGGATCAATTACAGTCCATCTAAAATGTCGCTTACATTTCAGACCTGATTTTAAAACATGTAAAGTTTACCATCACTTTAACACGTTTACGATGTTACGATGTTCCATGCCGTCGTAACAGCTCTAAGCTTTAACGCCATTAGGATGGCATGAAACGTCCTACCTTATATGTCACTTTTGTAAAAAGGATATAACAGTTTAGTTTGAGTATTAGAGCATTAGTGGATTTTTTTATTGCATTTTTAAAAACATAGATTTTGATGGCAGATATGAACCATAGCCCAACAACTCTGCCCAATATTTCCTAAAAGTATAAACTTTTTTAGTTTGTAAGATAACCTTTTGTTTATCCCAGGCATTCTTGAAGTCCCCCACAGTGTTTGTCATCACTATGTTTTTTAATGGTTTTCCAAAGCCTATTTACTTTTCTACCATGTATGTATGTATTGGGTACTTGTAAAGCGCGGCTAATCACCCGTAAGGGTCTCAAGGCTGCTCATTTTATCGACCTCGGAAGGATGAAAGGCTGAGTGAACCTCGCCGGGGATCGAACCTGCAACCCTTGGGTTGCTACAGAGCTCAGTCGCACTGCCTTAGCATGCTGAGCTATCTGTCTGGCATATCTGTATAGTTTAACTCAAGTTTTGAAGTCAATCATTTATTATCAGCACAACTTTTCTAGTTTATACAATAAATATCTATACCTATATCAACAGAATTTAACATTATCAAATATATACATTTTTGCTGTCAGAGAACAGGAAACGGTTTAACTCCACAATCTAAACTGAAGTTGCAGAGACTATGGGGTAGATTTACCAAGCAGCGGATGCTGCTATCTACCCCTGAACTTTCCGGCTCGCCGGAAATGTAAGTTAAGAAGCAGGGGTCATAAGACCGCTGCTCCTTAACTCGTCCGCCACTTCTGAGGTGGCGGACAGCAATCAGCCCGATCGGATAAGATCGGGTTGATTGACACCCCCTGTTAGCGGCCGATTGTCCGCAAATGTGCAGGGGGTGGCATTGTACAAGCATTTCACTAGAAATGCTTGTGCAATGATAAATGCTGACAGCGTATGCTGTCGGCATTTATCGATGTGCAGGGGACATGATCCGCTACAGCAAATCATGTCCGTCCACATATTGATAAATCTACCCCTATGTCTAACATTATGGTAGACAGAGAGTACTTCAGCTTTTGCAAGGAACTCCTCTTCAATTAAAATTGCTCTTGCAAAAATGTGCCCATTTTATTACTCATGGCTTTCTCTCATTCAAACCTTCTATGTTTAAAGGAATCTTTGTGGCTAATTATTGACCCTTATAAAGTAACACTAGGGGCATCATGTTTTTCATGACCATAGATCCAATATCTGAATTCTGGATCGCCCTCTTGTGTCTAGCAATAGGGTGTCCATTTCTTTATTATTTTCTGAAGACTTCAAACTTTGTCTGGCTTCCAAAGGATTTGCCTCTGGTAAAGACATTCTGAAATTGCTTTTGTACCTTCTAACTGTAAGACAAAAGAACACCCCATGAATTAATATATGGAAAGACAGAAATATATTCCTGTGCTCTACAAAAGGACTCCCTATGTCTACGGCTGCACAATAACTAAACAGACAGTGATGGAGATAGTAATAATAAATCTGTTTTGTCTGAAAATCTTTACATTAATATTGACATTATATTCCTGAGAGAAAACATATAGAAATGTTCATGATTCAGATATAGGGGCCTAATTATCAAGGGCCAAATGGCCCTGAATACCCTGTTTCCGCTGCTCCTTAACTCGTCCACCGCCTCTAAGGAGGTGAACAGCAATCAGTTCGGGTTGATTGACACCCCCTGCTAGTGGCCGATTGGCTGCGAATCTGCAGGGGGCGGCATTGCACAAGCAGTTCATCAGAACTGCTTGTGCAATGTTAAATGCCGACAGCATATGCTGTCGGCATTTAGCGATGTCGGGTGGACATGATGCGTTACAGCGAATCATGTCCGCCCGCCATTTGATAATTCTGCCCCAGAGCATGCAATTTCAAACAAATGTGTAATTTACTTATATTATTAAATTTTATTCGCCCTCTTGGTATTATTTGTTGAAAAGTAGGGACATAAGCTAAGGAGTGTGCACGTGTCTGGAGCACTATATGGCAGCAGTTTTGGAATAATGTTATCCATTTCCATAAGCACTAGATGGCAGCACTATTTCCTGCCATATAGAGTTCCAGGCACCTGTCTAGGTCTCTCTTTAACATTGAACACCATAGGAACAAAGCACATTTGATAATAGATATAAATTGGAACTTTTTTTAAAATAATGTTTGCTCCGTATGAATCACAAAAGTGAAATTAGTTTTAATTTGAGTTAAAATGAAGATATATGTAATTACTGTACTATGATCCATAAACCCTTACCCAACACCCTAACCAAAATCCCTGTTCCTAACTTAAAACATCTAGGTCATTTAGTCAACCCTCTCCTAACTCCTCAGTTTACAGTCTCTTTATAGGGACAGTTTACACTAAAATTGTTATTGTTTAAAAAGATATACAACGCCTTTACTACCCATTCCCCAGCTTTGTTATATTATTATACTTTATAACATTTAAACCTCTAAATGTCATTTAAACCTCTTAATCACATGCTTTTTAATTTGCTTTTCACAACAGG
This sequence comes from Bombina bombina, assembly GCF_027579735.1. Taxonomy (NCBI): domain Eukaryota; kingdom Metazoa; phylum Chordata; class Amphibia; order Anura; family Bombinatoridae; genus Bombina; species Bombina bombina. The sequence goes on from NC_069503.1 coordinate 700,775,358, forward strand.
AGACTGCTAGTTCATTTGGGCCATATACAGGTAGATAACAATGTGTTCACGCCCGAGGAGTTATTTAAGATTTAGCACAATACAGTACTAACTGCAAGTCAATAGATAATAAATAAAATGCCATGTGATCAGGGGCTGTCAGAAGATCCTTAGATACAAGGGGGCCAATTTATTAAATGCCAGGCGGACATGATTCGCTGTAGCGAATCATGTCCGCCCGTCATCGCTAAATGCAGACAGCATATGCTGTCGGCATTTAACATTGCACAAGCATTTCTGGTAAAATGCTTGTGCAATGCCGACCCCTGCACATTCGCGGCCAATCGGCCGCTAGCAGGGGGTGTCAATCATCCCGGTCGGATCGGATGATTGCCTAAAAGGTGGCGGACAAGTTAAGTAGTACTGGCCTTATGACTGCTGCTTCTTAACTTATGTTTCCGGTGAGCCGGAAAGTACGAGGGTAGATTGCAGCATCCACTGCTTGTTAAATCTACCCCAAGGTAATCACAGAGGTAAAGAGTATATTAATATAACTGTGTTGGTTATGCAAAACTGGGAAATTGGTAATAAAGGGATTATATATCATTTAAAAAAATAAAAATTATATTGTAGACTGTCCCTTTAAAGTCAAAAGCCTTGCTTACTTTTTAACTTAAAACATGGCTCCACACCAAACTGTTAAGCAACCTGATAACATCACAGTAATTGATAACCTATTTCCTAATTCAAAGACATTCCAGTTCATCAGCAATGTTTTTTTAATGGTTTTCAACTGGTTTGCACTGCAGAAATTTGTCATTTCCCTTGAATATTGACACCTCACAAACCGTATTCCAATCCATCCAAACACACACATTTCCATTAAATATCTTATTTACCTCTTGGAATCCTATTTTTTGACATTGTCCCACATTATAAGTTTGATTTTCCATGGCTTTTGTGTGCCTGTGTGCAGGGGAGGGGGTGCTGTCAGTCTCACACATGTCCAGGAATTGTCAGCTAACCATGAGTGGCAGATACCTGACCCTGCCAATTACCAAATGTGTCCTGCTCAGGTATTGCAGGCCTTGCTGCTCCCAAGCAGGAATAAACCCATGTGTTTGACCCCTTTGTGGTCACTTATGCAAACATTGCATGCCATAATCTATTAAAGAATGTTATTTTTGCATTAGAATTATGTGTTCGTAAACCCCTTTTTGGGGGGGCCCAGATTACAAGTGGAGCGCTAATGGTAACGCAGGGTGCTATAGCAATATCGTTGGACCATGCTAAAATGAACATGTAAGTTTATATTGCAAGTCCATCATAAAACATATATACCAGAGAAGATTTAGTGCATCCAACATCCCTTTAGTGTGCCCTTTACTTTTAATGGAGATTGCGACTGCTCTAAATATTGCTAATTTTCTCAAGTTAAAAGTTATGGCTTGCATTCAAAAAATATAATATATACAGATATATATATAGAAATGCAGATTTGATAGTAAAAAGAACATTTACTTCTATGTGAAGAATATAGGTATTTGAAGTATTACTAATACACCTTCGGCTTTAGCACAGTTGGCCTAGATAACCTTTGGGCTTTTTTAGAGCATTCCATATGTGTGTATTAGGAAAGGGCGTTAGGGCGATTGCACTATCCGACCTCCAGATGTAAGGGTGCCTGACTCTTTCACTTGCTCGCTAAATTTTTACTTTCAACTTGTATTACCAGCGCTAACATGGGAGTGCGATTGATTTACCTTGAGTGTAGTTAGCGCTCAATAGTGATAAATATGTAAAATTACATGCTCTAAAAATTAGATAGAATCAAGTAGATTAATCTATGTATATTCTAGCATACAACAAGTCCCAATACATTATTTGTATAAGGTATTATTGAAAACATCTGTTAAAGGGGCAGTCTACTCCAGAATTGTTATTGTTTAAAAAGATAGATAATCCCTTTATTACCCATTCCCCTGTTTTACATAACCAACATGGTTATATTAATACACTTTTTACCTCTGTGATTACCTTGTATCTAAGCCTTTGCAGACTGCCCCCTTATTTCAGTTGTTTTGTCAGACTTGCATTTAGCCAATCAGTGCCCTCTCACTTGTAAATTCAGGGCGTGGTGTTATTTATATCAAACACATGAAGTTGCTCCCTCTAGCTGTGAAAAACTGCCAATTATATTGAAATAAAGGGTGACCTTCAACGTTTTAGAAATTAGCATATGAGCCTGCCTAGGTTTAGCTTTCAACAAAGAATACCAAGAGAACAAAGCAAATTTGATGATAAAAGTGAATTGGAAAGTTGTTTAAAATTGCATTCCCTATCTGAATCATGAAAGTTTAATTTTGACTAGACTGTCCCTTTAATACTACAAGCAGTATCTATTAAATGATTCTTACTGCGTCATTTCCTGTAAATAAACTCTTTAGCTGAGACTGGAAAGTTTATTCTAGAAAATAAATAAATGTATCATAAATAATATCCTTGAGCCATCAATCAATGTAACCTTTTAAAAAAAAAACAGGTGGTCCATAATTTTAAAAGGAAGTCTAATTTGTAAAATACTCCATTAAATCTTCTTCTATGTGAGCTCCATCTGCCTAAAAAATATTAACCTATTAAAATAGGTCAAATTAAATATTAGCTAATTAATCCTTTAAAACAGATGTTCTTTTTTTTGCATATCACCTGTTTCTTTTTATTTTTGCTTATTAATGCAAGTCCTTTCTGCATAGCTTAATTTAGCTAATAATGACTATAAAGATAAATGAACAAGAAAATAAAACCATATTCAGTTTAGTTGTTGCAGTGCTATATATTCATTCCCTTGATTATGGAAATTATCTTTAAAGGCACAGTGTATTGAAAAATTGAACACCCTTAAATCGCCTAGATTACGAGTGAACAGGGCCGCCATCAGGGGGTGACAGGGGTGACTCCTGTCAGGGGCCCAATGGGCTAGGGGGGCCCCATGAGGCAAGAACTAAAAAAAATTAAAAAAAAATATTTTTTTTATTTTGGCAGCCACCAGTGGGTACTACAGCAGAGTGCTAATTGAGCATGGAAATGTTATTACAAGGAGTAAAGTATTAGCATTTGAGAGGATTTCTGAGTGTGCACTAAACCACTATGCACAGTGTGAGACAGACTTGGCACTTTGTTTGTAGAGTGTGTGCCTGAGTCAGACGGCTGATCACTTTCTTTTACAGAGGAGGTAGGAATTACTTACCAAATGTTTTTTTATTTCTTTGTGCAATTTAAGATTGTAACTTCAGTGTAGTAGTAGTTGTATGGTGGGGCCAGGGGTCCATAAAAACACATTTTTTTTAGCAGCAGTGTATTTATGATTATTTGACAATGCTGTAGAAATTCTATATTTAAAACCATGCAGAAATGTTTCCTCCTCAATACACAAATGATATATATTACATTCCAGTTTACTGCCCCTTTATGCAAGGACTTTCCAGATACAAGGAGGAATTTTATCTAAGATTTTTACATCTGCATAACATGTTATACACTCAGACTAAGATTGCTCAGTGTTGGAAATGAGACAGGTTAACTTAAAACTGTTCAGTTTACTCTACAGCTGACTTAATTTTGAAATGCATACCAACAAGCTTAAATCCTGCATTTAACCAGATCTAATGGTATGAGTACCACAGCTTATGATTCCACCAAGACCATATAGAGTATAGCATTTTCAAAATCCACAAGTACAGCTGACAGATGGGAACATTTGTACACTATATTTGAAGTGGTGCTCTTGGTTGGGGAAAATATCAAACAAACATATGACAACCTTTTAAAAGTACTTTTCTTCATCTAGCCATCTACCCAGATCATTAATGTACAATTTTGAATTCACAGAATTATTTTTGTTTGCACATTTACAAATATGATTCTTTAAAAAGTGACATACTGTTGGTTTAGGGGATGCAAGGTGCATACATGTTTCCTCCTGTGAGTGTTTCTGTGGGTGTCTGTTTTTATGTCTTTGTGCTTTGGTTTGTGTCTCTTTGAGTGTGTATGTATTTTTTTTCTGTTGGTATCTCTGTGAGGGTGGGTGTGTATGTCTTTGTGCATCTTCTGTGGATGTTTGTGAGGTTGTGTGCATATGTCTTTGAGCTTTTTCTATGGGTGTCTCTGTGAGGGTGGGCGTGTGTTTGTCTTTGTGTATTTTCTCTGGATGCCTCTGTGAGGGTAGGTGTGTGTGTCTGTGTTTTCTGTGGATGTCTCTGTGAGGGTGTGTGTGCGTGTGTATGTATGTCTGTGTTTTCTGTGGATGTCTCTGTGAGGGTGTGTATTTTCTGTGGGTGTCTCTGTGAGGGTGTGTGTATGTCTTTGTGTGTTTTCTGTGGATGTCTCAGTGAGGGTGTGTATGTATGTCTTTATGTGTTTTCTGTGGGTGTCTGTGTGTGTATGTCTGTGTGTTTTCTGAGGCTGTCTCTGTTGGTGTTTCCTTCGATGTATGTGCAAGTTTGAGTTTGTGTGTGTGTGTCCATTGTCTGTTCCTTTTTAGTACATTTTGACCTTACTACTGATTATTCACATCTTTCTACAGACTTTGAGACTAATGAGACCTTTCCGGAAGTCACCAATCTACCATTTAACCTTTAAATTATTGTTTAGGCAGTTCAGGGACCTTCCTTTCAGCCACTGCATGCTGTTGTCATCATTTAGTTGACATCTTCCTTTACAAAAAGATAATCAGAACTCCATATTTTGTTTTCTAAATCTCCTTTTTTTTGCAAAACTGTAGTTTACCTCATTACTTGTCAGGTCAATGTAAACAAGTGCTAAGTGTCTGTTTGGGTGTCTGTGTCTGAGTTTCTTTGCGTGTTTGCTAGAGTGCCTATATGTGAATCCTTATGTGTGAGTGTGTGTGTGTGTTTCAGTGTATGTTACTACCTTTACAACATTTCCAAGTTTAAATAGACACTTAAGAATAAAGTGCATATACGTTTTAGTCACTTGGTCAAAAATTGCACATGTCAAAGGAGGGGGGGGGCCCTGATCAATGGTTAAGTCAAGGGCCCCAAAATTTCTAGTGGCGGCCCTGCGAGTGAACTGCAACATCAATTGTTAGGCTTCCTATAGCGTCTTCAGCCTCTTTAGCCTCACCAGTCCTTATGTTGTTGTTTTTTTATTCAACACAAGCTTTATTAAGAATATTTGTTTCACAGCTTCAAGAGAATTTCATCATTATTTTCAAATCTAACATTTTACTTTTACATTCCTTTGTTTTGTCTAACATCAGTTTAATTCCTTTAAAGGGTCAGTCTAGTTAAAATTAAACTTTTATGATTCAGATAGGGCATGCAATTTTAAACAACTTTCCAATTTACTTTTATCATCAAATTTGCTTTGTTCCCTTGGTGGTATTTTTGAAAAGCTAAACCTAGCTAGGCTCAAACTGATTTCTAAACCGTTGAAAACCAACCGCCTCTTAGCATTTTGAAAGTTTTTCACAGTTAGACAGTGTTAATTCATGTGTGCCATATTGATAACATTGTGCTCACTCCCGTGGAGTTATTTAGGAGTCTGCACTGATTGGCTAAACTGCATGTCTGTCAAAAGTACTGAAATAAGGGGGGAGTCTGCAGAGGCTTAGATACAAGGTAATCACAGAGGTAAAACATATATTATTGTAACTGTGTTGGTTATGCAAAACTGGGGAATGGGTAATAAAGGTATCTATATTTTTAAACAATACAAATTCTGGTGTAGACTGTCCCTTTAAGCAAATATATTCAGGTCAAGTGGCTCATAGTCTTCACGAAGAAAGGAAGTCCATAGTTCTTTGCGCTTGTTATTTCTCTATTGTTTAAACAGTATATTTAGAACAAATGACACAATATCCTTTAATATAGTTATTATGAATACAACAGATTATGATTTACCATTAGTGGGTAGTCTTGAGCTTAATTCTCTCAGAACACAGAATCGAGGCTATTCTAGAACCTGTTGTAACAGCATAATCGGGTAATGAAGAAAGGGCAGAGGGAACAATGCGGGGGGGATGTGTGAGGAGGAAAAAAAAATATTAACAAGTTGGGGAGGGGGAAAAGGGGGTACACAGTACAGGTAGGGGGGATATGGATTAAAATAAGGTAGAGCTAGATTTCTTTCCCCTCCCATGTCAACAGCATCATTTCATGTATTTCCACTTTGCCTATTTTCAAGTAGTGGTATCTTTCCAGTCGTAACAAGTCTCACACCCTGGCCTTCCACTCCTGTACACTTGGTGTTTGTTGTTTCTTCCAGTGCTTTGGGATAAGCCCTTTTGCCCCATTAAGCATTAAAAGGAATATGAGATATCTTGGTTCTCCAATCATTTTGGGCAATTCATGATAAATTAAATAGTTTGGTTTGGGTGGTTTGATGGTCTTTATGATCTTCCCCATTTCCAAAAATGTCTCTTCCCAGAAGGATTGTATATGTAAGCATGTCCACCAGACCTGAAGGAGAGTACCCTCCTCACCACAACCTCTCCAGCACTCCCCATTTGTGTTTGGATATATTCTCCTAAGCCTTTGGGGGGTCAAGTACCACCTACTTAAAAATGTATAGTGCATCTCTTGTACTCTGGCCGACACTGAGTTTTGTTTGGCTCTTTCGAATATTTTTAGCCAATCTTTAATGTCTATGCTACACTCTAAGTCTGCTTGCCTTGCCTCAACATAGGAAGGTAATGTAGATTAATCTTTTATTGACAGAAGTTTATATAGAAGCGAGATTAAGGTGCCCATTTAACAAGCTCCGTAGTGAGCTTCTGGGCACGTGTTTCTGGCGAGCCTTCAGACTCGCCAGAAACAGCAGTTATGAAGCAGCGGTCACAAAGACTGCTGCTCCATAACCTGTCCGCCTGCTCTGAGCAGGTGGACAGACATCGCCGGAAATCAACCCGATCGAGGACGATCGGGTTGATTGACACCTCCCTGCTCTTGTGAGCTGCTTGTGCAATGCTGAATACGGAGAGCATATTGCTCTCTGCATTCAGCGAGGTCTGGCGGACCTGATCCGCACTGTCGGATCAGGTCCGGCAGACTTTGTTAAATAGAGGCCTATGTGTCTAAGATTATGAGGTGCAGTACAGAGATTTTCAAAATGCGTTTTTTGCCTATATAATGCGTTTTTTTTCTTTATGTGTGTGAATAGTAGTGTGTTAGCTGTGCCACTCTATACCAGGATGAGAATAATTGGCTGTCCCATTTGGTCACTTTTGCCTGCGTTTTCAGTTTACCCAAGTGTAAAATGTTGTGTATTTCGGAGTCAGCTAAACGATATAAACTTCCCTGGATATGGGGCCTGTATTCTATTCCAATATCTTGATTTTCCTGTATCGGGGTCAAGGGTGAGTGGGGGTAGAGATGTTTCCATCTACTTGCATCAATTTATCCCATGTCGTGAACACCTCGTCTATCAGTGGATATTTTTTTTACTAATTTTGGGCGGTGCACCGGAGATACCCATGCCAGCAATCCCACATTACCTTTCTGGAGGATCTCTTAGTCTATCTCTATCCACGCTTTATTTGATGAGCAGGGGCACCATTCAACTATCCTCTGAAGTCTTATGGCTTTACGATATGGTGATTAAACCATTTAGGTTCATGGACTTTGAAAAATGTGTCTCCTGCAAGAAAACTATATCCCCTCCCATTCACTTTATGTCTCTTATGACTATAGAGCACTTTCCAGGGTTATTTAGCCCCTTGGCATTTATTTTTATCAACTCCATTGTTAAGCTGTTGATGTAACTGTGTCAAGGAGCCCACTAGTCCTTATGTTATTAAAGAGTATTTAATAACATAAGGACTCGTGAGGCTAGAGAGGCTGAAGACGCTCTAGGGAGCCTAAAAAAAATTATATTGCACTTGCGCTACAGTTAGCGCACCACTCATAATCTAGGCAAATGTGTTTCCAATGACTTATACCAATTGCATACATAAAATGTATGGGAAATTGCTTTAATATAGCCAATACTGTGGTATTCTAATGTTTAGTATAGGTGACAGTTTCAACAGGCAATATCAGCCATTTCAAACGGCAAGTAAAGGGAAATTAGTTATTTGCAACTGTTTAATACAGTATAGAGGGTAAAATGGATTATTTGGAATAATACAAAAGGAGAAGCGTTTGCAGCAAAATGTTTTATAAATTTCCATTTTCAGTCACTTTTATTTATGACCCCAACTGAAGACATTGTGCTGCCTGGGTCAAAAAAAGAAAAGATTTCCCATAATTCTCCCTCCACTACACTCTGTACCTAAACATAGTCTCCAGTCTCAAGGATACAGCAGAAGTTTATCATCAGCTAGTGGTCCCCATATGAGAGTAATGTATCTGTCACATGCCACATGGGCACTGTTCCCTCTAAGCTGTGCCGGGAACAAATCTAATTCTTTTAGAGTGCACAGTTACATATTTAGGGCACACAGCACAGCGGCTGTTGTATTTATATAGTTTTTTTAGTGATGTTTGCATTATAAATATGCTCTAAAAGCTTTTATCGCATTCAGGGTTCTAAAGAGGGATCAGAAGTAGGTGATGAAACAAGGCAGTGATGACAATGTTGCCTGTAGGAACTGTCACCTCTTGCTGTCTTCTGGAGTGTCACTAAAGAAATTTTAAAAATGGGACTCTTCATCTATATAATGGCTTTGATGCCATAGAGGGATTTTTTTTTGTTTGTTTTTGAAAGACTATTTTAAGTTATATTAGGGGACAAATACAGTTTTTGTGCACAGTTTATTAAACGGAAAGAGAGAGGAAGCTACTTCAAAGTCAACGACATTCCATTTGTCAGGTGACATTTCCTATAACTATTTAAATCACTATGTGACTTTTATAATTTAGGGGTCGATTGCAATCTATCGGCTATTTGCTCTCAAAATGTTTTTTTGCATTCTGCCAAAATTGGTCGTGTTTTTTGAGTGATCACAAACCACAATGGATCAGTTAAAAGCCAACAGCCACCAACGTGTTTTCACTAAAAAAGTTCACCAAAAATATATTTTGGTGTGTTGAGTACTTGTTATTAGGATAGAAACTAGAAAGCAAACAGTAACTGATATGTACTCTTAAGGTTACAATAAAGTTCTTTTAAATTAACCCCTTTGTTCAGTATGCAAGGAAAATCCTCATTAACATGTCTGAGATTAACCTATTGCAGTACAAATCCATCTTGATCTCTGCTAAACAATCTGAATGCCATATGTGTGTAGGCATCGTCTGAATACTGGGCATGTTTGCTCAATGACTATATAGTTACTTTTAATATTTTAAAAGTATTGGGGGGGTTTAATACTTAATTTTATTGATTTGAAAGTACCATTTTTCAGTTTGATGTGATCTACATCTAAAAACAAGAAGAAGTCTACAAGTTTCTATTACAAGGACTTATGTCATCTTCTAAAACTGGATTTTAACAGTACCTACAAGCCTGTTTTAAAACCCATTCACCAAGGCTAATCTCCTTTCAAAACACTTTCACAAAGACACAATCTCGTTTAAGCATCTTCTTTGCAGCTACAATATTGCAAGGAAGCGGAATAAAATGAAGTATAAAACAAAGCCCAATGATTTTATAATATTAAAAGTGTCAATATGGTCATTGAGCAAACATGCTCAGTATGCCCATCATGCCAACATACAAATGCCATTCATATTGTTTAGCAGTGATCCTGATGAAAAAGCATTGCAATAGGTTCCTTTTGAACTCCCAATTGTGATCCCGTTTGAAAACCCGGTTATGAAGATGACTGTACTGATCGTGACAAACATTAACAGAAAAAGATTCCTCCTCGCAAGTTCTAGCTCTTTTCTTTGTGAGACAAAAATGCGACCATGGCTGCAGGAAATAGCCGTAAACATTATATTGTTATCTGGCCTTTTCAGCCAGAAAAAGAGCCGATAGATTGTTATTGATCCCATTGTGTTTATTCCATCTAAAGAATCATGGATGTACTCATATGACCGGTGTTCCCTCTAAGGCAAGATTTTGTGACCAGCCCAGCAGTGAAATAGTTAATAAGATAACCATAACTTGCTGCTTGCATTTTGTAGTGTTTGCTAACTGCAGGGTGTGGTTCACTAATTAACTGTTTCATTGCTGGGCCGATCACAAAAACAGAATTTATGCTTACCTGATAAATTTCTTTCTCTTGTGATGTATCGAGTCCACGGATTCATCCATACTTATGGGATATTCTCCTTCCCTACAGAAAGAGGCAGAGAGAGCACCCACAGCAGAGCTGTCCATATAGCTCCTACCTTACCTCCACCCCCCAGTCATTCGACCAAAGGCTAGGAAGAAAAAGGAGAAACCATAGGGTGCAGTGGTGACTGAAATTTTTTAAATAAAAATATACTACCTGTCTTAAATAGACAGGACGGGCCGTGGACTCGATACATCACAAGAGAAAGAAATTTATAAGGTAAGCATAAATTCTGTTTTCTCTTGTAAGATGTATCGAATCCACAGATTCATCCATACTTATGGGATACCAATACCAAAGCTTTAGGACACGGATGAAGGGAGGGACAAGACAGGTACCTTAAACGGAAGGCACCACTGCTTGTAGAACCTTTCTCCAAAAAATAGCCGCCAAAGAAGCAAAAGTATCAAATTTGTAAAATTTGGAAAAAGTATGAAGCGAAGACCAAGTCGTCGCCTTACAAATCTGTTCAACAGAAGCCTCATTTTTAAAAGCCCATGTGGAAGCCACTGCTCTAGTAGAATGAGCAGTGATTCTTTCCGGAGGCTGCTGGCCAGCAGTCTCATAAGCCAAACGGATGAAGCTTTTCAGCCAAAAGGAAAGAGAGGTAGCCGTAGCTTTTTGACCTCTCCATTTACCAGAATAAACAACAAACAATGAAGATGTTTGACGGAATTCTTTAGTTGCTTGTAAGTAGAACTTTTAAAGCACGAAGCACATCAAGATTGTGCAACAGACGTTCCTTCTTTGATGAAGGATTAGGACACAGAGAAGGAACAACAATCTCCTCATTGATATTCCTATTAGAAACAACCTTAGGAAGAAACCCAGGTTTGGTACGCAAAACCACCTTATCTGCATAGAAAACTAGGTAAGGTGAGTTACACTGTAAAGCAGATAACTCAGAAACTCTTCGAGCCGAAGAGATAGCTACTAACAACAAAACTTTTAGAAGCTTAATATCTATGGAATGCATAGGTTCAAACGGAACCCCTTGATGAACTTTAAGAACCAAGTTTAGGCTCCATGGCGGAGCAACAGGTTTAAATACAGGCTTGATCCTGACCAAGGCCTGACTAAATACTTGAAGGACTGGAACATCTGCCAGACGTTTGTGTAAAAGAATAGATAAAGCAGCTATTTGTCCCTTTAAGGAACTAGCTGATAATCCCTTCTCCAATCCTTCTTGGAGAAAGGACAAAATTCTAGGAATCCTAATCTTACTCCATGAGTAACCCTTGGATTCACACCAACAAAGATATTTCCGCCAAATCTTATAATAGATTTTCCTGGTAACAGGCTTTCTAGCCTGAATCAGGGTATCAATGACCGACTCAGAGAAACCACGCTTTGATAGAATCAGGCGTTCAATCTCCAAGCAGTCAGACACAGAGAAATTAGATTTGGATGCTTGAACGGACCTTGGATTAGAAGGTCCTGCCTCATTGGCAGAGTCCACGGTGGAACAGATGACATGTCCACCAGGTCTGCATACCAAGTCCTGCATGGCCACGCAGGCGCTATCAGAATCACCGAAGCTCTCTCCTGCTTGATTCTGGCAACCAGACATGGGAGGAGAGGAAACGGTGGCAATACATAAGCCAGATTGAAGGACCAGGGCACTGCTAGAGCATCTATCAGTACCGCCTGGGGATCCCGGGACCTGGACCCGTAACAAGGAAGTTTGGCGTTCTGACGGGACACCATCAGATCCAATTCTGGTGTGCCCCATAGCTGAGTCAGCTGGGCAAATACCTCCGGATGGAGCTCCCACTCCCCCGGATGAAAAGTCTGACGACTTAGGAAATCCGCCTCCCAGTTCTCTACCCCTGGGATATGGATTGCTGAGAGATGGCAAGAGTGATCCTCCGCCCATCGGATTATTTTGGTAACCTCCATCATCGCTAGAGAACTCCGTGTTCCTCCTTGATGATTGATATAGGCTACAGTCATGATGTTGTCCGACTGAAATCTGATGAATTTGGCCGCAGCTAGCTGAGGCCACGCCTGAAGCGCATTGAATATCGCTCTCAGTTCTAGAATGTTTATCGGGAGGAGAGATTCCTCCCGAGACCATAAGCCCTGTGCTTTCAGGGATTTCCAGACTGCACCCCAGCCTAGCAGGCTGGCATCTGTCATTACTATGAGCCACTCTGGCCTGCTGAAACACATTCCCTGAGACAGGTGGTCCTGAGACAACCACCAGAGAAGAGAATCTCTGGTCTCTTGGTCCAGATGCAGTTGAGGAGATAAATCTGCATAATCCCCATTCCACTGTTTGAGCATGCATAGTTGCAGTGGTCTGAGGTGTAGGTGGGCATTAGGAACTATGTCCATTGCCGCTACCATGAGTCCGATTACCTCCATACACTGAGCCACTGATGGCCAAGGAATGGAATGAAGAGCTCGGCAAGTGATTAAAAGTTTTGATTTTCTGACCTCAGTCAGAAATATTTTCATTTCTACCGAGTCTATCAGAGTCCCTAGGAAGGAAACTCTTGTGAGAGGGACGAGAGAACTCTTTTTTATGTTCACCTTCCACCCGTGAGATCTCAGAAAAGCCAACACGATGTCCGTGTGAGACTTGGCTAGCTGGAAAGTCGACGCCTGAATTAAGATGTCGTCTAGATAAGGCGCCACTGCTATACCCCGCGGTCTTAGAACCGCCAAAAGGGACCCTAGCCCTTTGTGAAAATTCTGGGAGCCGTGGCCAACCCGAAGGGAATGGCCACAAACTGGTAATGCCTGTCCAGAAAGGTGAATCTGAGGAATTGATGATGATCTCTGTGAATGGGAATGTGTAGATACGCATCCTTTAAGTCCAAATAGTCTCCATCTTAAAAGATGATACTCTGAGGAATTTGTTTAGAATTTTGAGATCCAAGATTGGTCTGAAAGTTCCCTCTTTTTTTGGGAACCACAAACAGGTTGGAGTAAAAACCTAACCCTTGTTCCGCTCTTGGAACTGGGCGGATCACTCCCATGGTATGTAGGTCTTCTACACAGCGTAAGAACGCCTCTCTCTTTGTCTGGTTTGCAGACAAATTGAGAAATGTGAAATCTCCCCCTTGGGGGGAGTCTTTGAAGTCCAGAAGATATCCTTGGGACACAATTTCTAAAGCCCAGGAATCGTGAACATCTCTTGCCCAAGCCTGAGCAAAGAGAGAGAGTCTGCCCCCTATTAGATCCTGTCCCGGATCGGGGGCTACCCCTTCATGCTGTCTTAGAGGCAGCAGCAGGCGTCTTGGCCTGTTTACCTTTGTTCCAAGCCTGGTTAGGTCTCCAGACTGACTTGGATTGGACAGAATTCCCCTCTTGCTTTACTGCAGGGGAAGCTAAAGCGGGACCACCCTTGAAGTTCCGAAAGGAACAAAAATTATTTTGTTTGGTCCTCATCTCATTTGTTTTATCCTGAGGGAGGGCATAGCCTTTCCCTCCAGTGATGTCTGAAATAATTTCTTTCAGTGCAGGCCCGAATAGGGTCTTTCCTTTGAAAGGGTTGTTCAACAATTTAGATTTTGATGACACATCAGCAGACCAGGACTTAAGCCATAACGCCCTGCGTGCTAAAATGGCAAAACCTGAATTCTTTGTCGCTAATTTAGATTTGGAAAGCGGCATCTGTCATGAAAGAATTAGCCAACTTAAGGGCCTTAATTCTATCCATAATATCTTCTAATGGAGTCTCCACATGGAGAGCCTCTTCTAGAGCCTCAAACCAGAAGGCAGCTGCAGTAGTTATAGGAACAATGCATGCAATAGGTTGGAGAAGAAAACCTTGATGAACAAAAATTTTCTTTAGGAGACCCTCTAATTTTTTATCCATAGGATCTTTGAAAGCACAACTGTCTTCGATAGGTTTACACAATTTCTCTGGGACCACTATAGGGTCACAATCGTCTAGAGTAGCTAATACCTCCTTGAGCAATAAGCGGAGGTGTTCAAGCTTAAATTTATATTTATAGGCCGTCATATCAGAATCTGTCTGAGGGCGCGTCTTTCCTGAATCAGAAATCTCTCCCTCAGATAACAAATCCCTTACCCCTACTTCAGAACATTGTGAGGGTATATCGGATATGGCTACTAAAGCGTCAGACGGCTCAGCATTTGTTCTTAACCCAGAGCTGTCACGCTTTCCTTGTAAACCAGGCAGTTTAGAGAAAACCTCTGTGAGGGTTTTATTCATAACTGTGGCCATGTCTTGTAAAGTAAATGAATTAAACGCAGTAGAGGTACTTGGCGTCACTTGTGCGGGCGTTACTGGTTGTGACACTTGGGGAGAGCTAAATGCTAAACCCTCATTTCCTTCTAACTGAGAATCATCTATTGCAATATTTTTAAGTGCTAAAATATGCTCTTTATAATTTATAGACATATCAGTGCAAGTGGGACACATTCTAAGAGGGGGTTCCACAATGGCTTCTAAACACATAGAACAAGGGTTTTCCTTGGTGTCAGATATGTTAAACAGGCTAGTAATGAAACAAACAAGCTTGGAAAACACTTTAATCAAAGAAAATAACACGTTAAACAAAAACGGTACTGTTCCCTTTAAGAGAAAAAAAGCTGCACAAACATTGTAAAAAAGCAGTAAACAAAACGAAATTTTTACAGTAGCATCATAAAGCCTTAGTAACTTTGCACCACTATGCAAATAAACAATGAACCCCTTAATGTAAAAACCGGATTGAAAAAACTTCAAAACCGGTAAAATAACGTTCAGCACCTTGCCACAGCTCTGCTGTGGCGCCTACCTGCCCTTTAGGAACAATTTGTGGGGGAAAAAAACCTCTTTACAGCCCTCAAATACAGCAGGAATCTCTGGAGAAGTAGCTAGATGCTTCTGAGGTAAATAAACTGTGCAACTGAAAATAGGCCCCTCCCACCTCATTCAATGTTATGGGGCCTAAAAAACACCACAGAGTGTTTCTTAAACTAGCCATGTGGGTTAATAACCCTTAAACAAGCCACAAAGACCCCTTAAAGTCCCTCAAAAAACGTTTTATTTGTAATTAAACCAAAACGTTTTTTCCTATTAGTGTCACCAGTAACTATGAGCCCTTTATGCAAGCTTGGATTCCTCTTTTACTGAACACAGCTTACCTTTCCCTCATGGGGATATTGCCAGCCTTTTCTAGAAATAACGCAGTCTGTCTAGAAAAAAAATAGACTGAACATACCTTAATGCAGTTTAGCCTGCAAACTGTTCCCCCAACTGAAGTTTTCCTGTACTCTTCAGCCCTTGTGAGAACAGCAGTGGATCTTAGTTACAAAATGCTAAGATCATCATCCTCCTTGCAGAAATCTTCATCCCTTTTCTGCCAGAGAGTAAATAGTACACACCGTTACCATTTAAAATAACAAACTTTTTTTGTCACCACACTCCCTTTGCCCTTCCTAGCAGTTAAGAAGGCAGAGAGAATGAGTGGGGGGTGGAGCTAAGGGAGGAGCTATATGGACAGCTCTGCTGTGGGTGCTCTCTCTGCCACTTCCTGTAGGGAAGGAGAATATCCCATAAGTATGGATGAATCCGTGGACTCGATATATCTTACAAGAGAAATCTGGTCTTAAGAGGGAACACTCTATACGACCTATTTAGCGGTTGAAAATAAAATTAATCGTATCACTTAATTAATCATTTAATTTTAGAGTTTCGGTAAATACACCAAATTATTTAAAACAATACAGAATTCTAATTTTAATATTCCTATTGAAGACTTACCTAGGATTTCAAAATCTTTAATCCTATATAAAGATTTTGTTATTGAAAAAAAAGTATGACCTTGGTTCATACCTGCAATAATTTTACTTCTATGGATCATTCCAGTCACTTTATTCGCCAACTGATAAGCTGTCCAATGGTACAGGAGATATAGGTATAGCAGGGTAGCCTCAATTTGCTGTTCTCCTGTCCAGAGAGGTCTCTTGAGTTTTTGCCACCTCAGAGCACACGTTTTTAGTTTTGCATTTTCCAGGGGTCACAAACAGGGGCTCTCTTGTGCTCTCTCCTCCTTCTGTGTTTTCTCTTTTCTCTCTCTTCTTTCTCTCTGCCATCTCTTCTCTGTCCCCTCTCTCCCTCTGTGTTTTCCCTCTCTTCATTTATCTTCTCTTTCTTAATGTTTTCTCTCCATCCCATCTCCCCTGTCTCTCTTCAATCTATCTTCTCTTTCTTTGTTCTCTATCTCTCTCCCTTCTCTCTCCTCCTCTCTTCTATCTCTCTGCTCTTTCTTCCTTTTCTTTCTGCCCTCACTCTCACTTCTCTTCCTATCTCATGCCACTCTCCCCGTCTGTGTTTTCTCTCTCTCTTCAATCTAGCTTTTCTTTCTTTGTTCTCTACCTCTCTCCTCACTGTCCCTTCTCTCTCCTTCTCTCTTCTTTCTCTTTGCCTCTCTTCTTTCTCTCTGCCCTCTCGTCTCTGTCTCTCTGTCCCCTCTTCTTTCTCTCTAATATAAGTTAAAATATTTTTTACATGTTTTGTTATGCATATTTTCAAGTGTTAACTCTTTACTTCGGGTTTCCAAAAGTGCTATTTTTGAAGCAATATTTTGTTGTTGCACTCATGCACAGCACTTCAAGGGATATTAAACAATATGAGATTGTAATAAAAAATTATTTAATTATGTACAGTTAAAAAACTTTGCAAAATACTTATGAATTATTTTGTTCCCCTTTCCTGTAACTTAACTCTTAAATTCCACAGAGTAATAGGCGCAGCTATGTTTGAATTTACGTTTTCCCGTTATCTCACTTTCCTGTGAGAAAAATTAAGGACAGATATAAAACAGACAATAAAAAAGACTGTCCAAACAATACTGTGTGAAACATAAGATTATCTAACAGGGTTTCCATACAGCCTTATTTGCGCAATCTCTGATTTATTGCCTGATTTATACGTATCCCTAATTGTTGTGCTCCACTTATAATCTAGGCCATTCTTAGCAGCAGGTCAGCGTTTCTTGATGCACACAGATTATTTTATAAATGGTTGCTTCATTCAAGTGACCCAAATGCAAAAAAAAAATAAAACTAAGAAAAGGCAGCACTATTTGAATGTGAGAAAAGTGATGTTTTAGATATATATATAAATTGATAGATTGGGATAGGGATAAGTGTCTCTGATTCCTTGATATATATTACTCCTCTTCTTAAAAAAATGGAACGTTAAAAATGTGATCTAGTAAATTTACTGAAAAAATTGAAAAAAATAAAAAATGAAAAAATACTGTGTAAAAAGTTAATTGTGAAAAAATTGGTGGTTAAAAATCATTAAAAAAAAGTGGTATCAAAAAATAAAAAAGAGTGAAAAGGTAAAAAATATATTGAAAAATAGAAAAAGGTGATAAATATCCTGAATTAATAGTATCCAATCAATGAGATGGTAAAAATATGATGAAAGTTTACAATGTGACTTGTTGCAGTGATGGTGTATATTTATTATACTCCTTTTTGTGAATGTTTCCTCAATATGTGAATTTTGTGATGTATTGGTGAAAGGATGTCCGGTCTTTGTCCTAGACTCAATCCCTTAGTTATTCCTGTAGGTAGAAATGTAACATAGTGCAGTATTACTACAAAAAATATTAATACAATTAGAATGATGCTCACCAATTATTGTCAATGCGTTTCGGCCCCTTTAGTAGGCCTTTCTCAAGACTATGTTTTGGTGTGCTGTGGTGGCTATATTTAAGGCTAGAGTTGGCCAATCAGAATTATCGTAATTTTGGTGCCAAACGTTCTTACTGTGAACCGGAAGTGCTCATTCTGATTTCCTTCCGTTATGGCTATATCATGTATTTACATTTTGTATCATTTATAGACGTTAGGGTGGTTTGTTTTTTGGTTGACTGGGTTTTTCTTTAGTAATGATGTATTTTGGAAGTCGTTATTATCCATAAAAGTATCTTTGCGTGTCATCCATAGAATCATAAAACCGGAAGTGACGTCATTGTACATTGCGTCACTTCCGGTATTGGTTCTGTTATTATATGAAAATATGTAAAAGGTACATGTTAAATCAATGAACAATTTACAACATAATTAAAATCCAGATATCTTAAGATGTAAATATAATAAATATATTACATAATTAATAATATGGTTATGCAAATAAATAAATTAATATAATTAAAACATCCAAATATATTATTCTATTAAGAAGTACCACAGTATCGCCCATAAGGTATCTCTCAAGGAGATTAGATAAACTACTACTCTTAGATGGGCGACTCTCTTACTCAGAAATCCTGGTTGTAGTGGGCTTAGTCCATATTCAGGTATAAAAACTAAACTTGCCACCTATATGTACAAAATTAACGAGTAATATATCAGATAATTGCTATAGGGCATATGGCGATAGGATCTGAGGATGGGGCATATGTCGATGGGGTCTGAGAATAAAAATAGATTATGAGGGTAAAAATATATGGTAGAATTTAAAATTAATATAATATATATAAAATATATATGTAGAATATATTAAAATAAAATAAAATAGAATACAATAAAATAGGATTCCCTATTGTGCCTATAATAATATATTATTAACTCAGTCTTATGTTACAAATAACTATATTGAGTTAGTATGATAATTCTATTTGATTTTATTTTAATATACTCTACATATATATTTTATATATATATTATATTAATTTTAAATTCTACCATATATTTTTACCCTCATAATCTATTTTTATTCTCAGACCCCATTGCCATATTTTTACCCTCATAATCTATTTTTATTCTCGTACCCCATCGCCATATGCCCCATCCTCAGATCCTATCGCCATATGCCCTATAGCAATTATCTGATATAGTACTCGTTAATTTTGTACATATAGGTGGCAAGTTTAGTTTTTATACCTGAAGACTAAGCCCACTACACCCAGGATTTCTGAGTAAGAGAGTCGCCCATCTAAGAGTAGTAGTTTATCTAATCTCCTTGAGAGATACCTTATGGGCGATACTGTGGTACTTCTTAATAGAATAATATATTTGGATGTTTTAATTATATTGATTTATTTAGATGCATAACCATATTATTAATTATGTAATATATTTATTATATTTACATCTTAAGATATCTGGATTTTAATTATGTTGTAAATTGTTCATCGATTTAACATGTACCTTTTACATATTTTCTATTTATGTATTTTTGATGTATTTCTTATGATGTTTTAAATGAATTTTAGTGAGGCTTTGAAATTTTCTAACATCAAACTGTAATCACCGGAATTCTTTGTTTTTATGTTACACCATTGTTTCTAAGAATTAAACATGTGCGATTAACCGCTAAGAATGAAAACCGGAAGTGATATAATGGCCCAGTAGCACACCAACAACATCGAAACCGGAAATATAATAACGGAACCAATACTGGAAGTGACGCAATGTACAATGACGTCACTTCCGGTTTTACGATTCTATGGATGACACGCAAAGATACTTTTATGGATAATAACGACTTCCAAAATACATCATTACTAAAGAAAAACCCAGTCAACCAAAAAACAAACCACCCTAACGTCTATACAGGATACAAAATGTAAATACATGATTTAGCCATAACGGAAGGAAATTGGAATGAGCACTTCCGGGTCACAGTAAGAACGTTTGGCGCCAAAATTACGATAATTCTGATTGGACAACTACATCCTTAAATATAGCCACCACAGCACACCAAAACATAGTCTTGAGAAAGGCCTACTAAAGGGGCCGAAACGCATTGACAATAATTGGTGAGCATCAATCTAATTGTATTAATATTTTTTGTAGCAATACTGCACTATGTTACATTTCTACCTACAGGAATAACTAAGGGATTGAGTCTAGGACAAAGACCGGACATCCTTTCACCAATACATCACAAAATTCACATATTGAGGAAACATTCACAAAAAGGAGTATAATAAATATACACCATCACTGCAACAAGTCACATTGTAAACTTTCATCATCTTTTTACCATCTCATTGATTGGATACTATTAATTCAGGATATTTATCACCTTTTTCTATTTTTCAATATATTTATTATCTTTTCACTCTTTTTTATTTTTTGATACCACTTTTTTATTGATTTTTAACCACCAACTTTTTCACAACAATTTTTTCACAATTAACTTTTTACACAGTATTTTTTATTTTTTTTATTTCTCTTGTAAGATGTATCGAGTCCACGGATTCATCCATACTTGTGGGATATTCTCCTTCCTAACAGGAAGTGGCAAAGAGAGCACCCACAGCAGAGCTGTCTATATAGCTCCTCCCTTAGCTCCGCCCCCCCCAGTCATTCTCTTTGCCTGCTTAACTGCTAGGAAGGGTAAAGTGAGTGTGGTGACAAAAATTTTAGTTTTTATTTACTCAAGCAAAAGTTTGTTATTTTAAATGGTACCGGTGTGTACTATTTACTCTCTGGCAGAAAAGGGATGAAGATTTCTGCAGGGAGGATGATGATTTTAGCACTTTGTAACTAAAATCCACTGCTGTTCTCACAAGGACTGAAGAGTACAGGAAAACTTCAGTTGGGGGAACGGTTTGCAGTCTAAACTGCTTTGAGGTATGTTCAGTCTATTTTTTTCTAGACAGACTGTGTTAATTCTAGAAAAGGCTGGCAATATCCCCATGAGGGAAGGGTAAGCTGTTTAGAAAATAATAGAGGTTGCCAAAGCGCCAAATAAAGGCTGGGTCTGAGCCAATGATAGTGAAAATCACGATCTTATAACAAATACATTTTATTCATACAGAAATAAAAACAGATAAAAACAAGTGACAGATATTTAAAACTGCATAAAAAAGACCGAAATTTAAATACTAGCCTTGATCAGTGGCTAGAATAAAACACTCGTATTGCCTAGTTTCCCATTGGCAATATCTGAATTAAAAAAGGTGGAACATGTGTCGTGTTCTAAAAGACGTCTATGTGGTGTAGCAAGATATTGCTTTCAAAATTAAATGAAATCAGAATTGCTTTGCTAATTGCTGTGGCGTGTGTGACATACAATAAATGCCGTTCTTATAACAGCCTATGTTAGCAAACCTTGATGTTTGGAAAATCTTTATATACAAACATCAAACAGAAATCTAGGTATAGATAGATTGAATCTGCTGGTTACAGCAGCGTAGGATGGTTCTGCTAGTTATAGCAGCATATAAGATGTATATGATGTGAGATATATCCTCATAATTTATCTGACTTGTATAGTTGTCCAAAACAGTGATGGTGATAAATGTTCGTGAGTGGTACAACTTGTGCGTGGTGGTAGCAAACTAAAATACAGATGAAAATAATAAAAAAAAAAAAAAAAAAAAAGCACACTAGATAATAAAATTAGCGTGGGACATCAAAGCAAATTAGAAAACAGAAATCACAATCTGTGATAATGTGAGCAACGTTGAACTGTAATTAATGGCGTGAAATAATTACGGTAAAACTAACAAACAAATATATAAACTCTGTGAACACTGTGGAACCCCTTAGTTGTGTTCAGAAAATAATCATATAAAAAATGAAAACGCAAAACAGGCAAATGAACAAATGTGAAGAACCCTTGAAATTAAGAGCAAACCAAATGATTCAAAAAAAAAAAAAAAACAGTGGCCACTGTGTAAAAGGTAAAAAAACAATAAATGAACAGTCAATCCAACAGCAGATAAGTTATTTTAAAAAACTCTGCTAGTATAAGCGTTCCTGTAATGAACAGTCAATCCATCAAAATAGAAAAATAAATTTTGAAACCTTCTGCTAATATTAGCGTGATGGTTCTGCAGCCGAAGCCGAGTTGGAGTATAGAAACCGGAAGTCCTAGTCCTCTCTAGTTTCAGCGATACCTAAAAAATAAATATACAATAGTGCAGATAGTTTTCTTAATCTTATAACAAATTGAAATAAAACTCACCAGTCGACGCGTTTCGGTCTGTGCTAGACCTTTATCAAGACTGGTATCATGTATTTCCAGAGCTCTTATATAGCTAGTTGTTTAAATGTGACCCGGAAGTGTTTGTTTATTACTTCCGGTTTCTCGATCTATTCTTATTTAAAAAAATGTGTGTTTTTGATCTTATCAGAGTCTTTATTTAGATCTCACTTATCTTAGTACTGGCTTATGGTACCAGTTGGTATGATGGGATTCTTTGTAGCTGGAATCAGAGTGTTCGTGTGTACATTACTTCCGGAGTTTCAGTTCAAACACTTCCGGTCTCATTCATTCAAATGGAGGGAAAGTGCGCTACTCAGACCTCGCCTTTTATGCCATTTTATTGGTCTTTTTGGCGCTTTGAATCTGTTTAGTTATTACAATTTTCAGTTCGCACATCCTTTTGTTATATAGAAATTTTTTTTAATGCATACAGAAATGGAGAGAATGTTTTCAAATGTGCAAAAAAATTTTTTTTGTAATAATAAAAAATATAATTTTAAAGAAATCTATTTCTTCGAGTGTCTATCTATGTGTAACATTAAGAAGGGAGAGTGGCATTATAGTCTTTCCTTTGTTGGTACAAATTCTTTAAGGATTTGTGAGTAATTACATAACCAATATATGAGTGAATGCAATATGAGTAACAGTTTTCTTCTTATTACTTTAAGATCTTTTTCTCATGGGATACTAATATATAGGAGGTAATCTTTTCTCATTGATTTGAATCTTTTATTCAAAGGCTAGTTCTATTTGGTGCTAACTAATTTTAGTTAGCACAGAGAGGTGGAATCGTTTAGGAGCCTTCTGGTTATCTTTGATAAGATATATAAACATAGTTGCTTAAGAATTATTATAAGAACTTATATATAATTGTATAAAACACATCTTAAAGATTTATATTTACAACTATATATACTATTGTCAGCTTCTACTTCTATTACCATAATAACTAGGATGAGAGATTTTGGGGATACGTTTTTATCATTAAGGAGATCGAGGCTATTAAGTTTCTTATTGGTAAACGTTAGGTCGTTGTATATATTTTACCAATTTCTTGGATCAGCATGTATGTACATGAGAGTGTTAATTTCATGAGAGTGTTTGTTTAATCGACTAATCGAAAATTGTTACTTGATGACTGCGTGCAGACTATGGTTGTATGTAGTCTGACAGAAAAAATTCTAAGAGATTGAAAATTCGCTATTTGCGTATATGTATCATCTATATACTTCAGAGGGTCTTGTATTCTATGGCATTCCTGTATAAGCTTTTAAAGATTCAATTGCTAAAAATAGAATAGGGGTACTTTTGTATAAATTCAGAGGATTCAATTGCTCAAAATAGATTGAGGGTACTCTAAGGTAGGTCTTAAATACCCTAGCTTAGGAATCATAGGGTCTTAAATACCCTAGCTTAGGAGTCATAGGGAACACTTCTATCACCTGGCTGTAATTAGACTGTAGGGAGTCTTTTTTCGGCCTTTCATAGGGATCTGTAGGAAGGGTAAGCTGTATTCAGAGACTTAGTAAGAATCCCAACTGGCACAAAGGGCTCATTAGTTACTGGTGACACTGATAAGGAAAAACGTTTTTATTGTTATTGCAAATATAACGTTTTTTGAGGGACTTTAATGGGTCTTTGTGGCTTGTTTAAGGGTTATTAACCCACATGGCTAGTTTAGGAAACACTCTGTTGTGTTTCTTTTAGGCCCCATGACATTGAGTGAGGTGGGAGGGGCCTATTTTCGTGCCTCAGTTGCACAGTTTCTTTTCCTCAGAGACATCCAGCTGCTTCTCCAGAGGTTCCTACTGTGTTTGAGGGCTGTAAAGAAGTTTTTTTTTCCCCACAAATCGTTCATAAAGGGCTGGTAGGCGCCACAGCAGAGATGTGGCAAGGTGCTGAACGTTTTTTACCGGTTTTTGACGTTTTGTCAATCCGGTTTTTACATTAAGGGGTTAATTGTTTATTTGCATAGCTGTGCAGAGTTACTAAGGCTTTATGATGCTACTGTAAAAATTTTGTTGAGTTTACTGCTTTTTTACACTGTTTTGCAGAGTTTGTGCATCTTTTTTTCTCTTAAAGGCACAGTACCATTTTTTTCTAAGTATTAATTACTTTGAATAAAGTGTTTTCCAAGCTTGCTTGTTTCATTACTAGCCTGTTTAACATGTCTGACACCAAGGAAAATCCTTGTTTAATGTGTTTAGAAGCCATTGTGGAAACCCCTCTTAGAATGTGTCCCACTTGCACTGATATGTCTATAAATTATAAAGAGCATATTTTAGCACTTAAAAATATAGCAATAGATGATTCTCAGACAGAAGGAAATGAGTGTTTGACATCTAGCTCTCCCCAAGTGTCACAACCAGTAACGCCCGCACAAGTGACGCCAAGTACCTCGAATGCGTCGAATTCATTTACTTTACAAGACATGGCCACAGTTATGAATAAAACCCTCACAGAGGTTTTCTCTAAACTGCCTGGTTTACAAGGAAAGCGTGACAGCTCTGGGTTAAGAACAAGTGCTTAGCAGTCTGATGCTTTAGTAGCTGTATCTGATATACCCTCACAATGTTCTGAAGTAGGGGTAAGGGATTTGTTATCTGAGGGAGAAATTTCTGATTCAGGAAAGACGCTCCCTCAGACAGATTCTGACATGACGGCCTTTAAATTTAAGCTTTAACACCTCCGCTTATTGCTCAGGGAGGTATTAGCGACTCTAGATGATTGTGACCTCATAGTGGTTCCAGAGAAATTGTGTAAAATGGACAAATACTTAGAGGTTCCTGTTTACACTGATGTTTTTCCAGTCCCTAAGAGGATTGTGAATATTGTTACTAAGGAGTGGGATAAACCAGGTATTCCGTTTGCTCCCCCTCCTGTTTTTAAGAAAATGTTTCCCATATCTGACACCATGCGGGACTCGTGGCAGATGGTTCCTAAGGTGGAGGGAGCTATGTCTACTCTATCTAAGCGTACAACTATACCTATCGAAGACAGTTGTGCTTTCAAAGATCCTATGGATAAAAAATTAGAGGGTCTCCTGAAGAAAATTTTTGTTCATCAAGGTTTTCTTCTCCAACCTATTGCGTGCATTGTTCCTGTAACAACTGCAGTTGCTTTCTGGTTCGAGGCTCTAGAAGAGTCTCTTCAGATGGAGACTCCATTAGAGGATATTATGGATAGAATTAAGGCCCTTAAGTTGGCTAATTCTTTCATTACAGATGCCGCTTTCCAACTGGCTAAGTTAGTGGCAAAGAATTCAGGTTTTGCCATTTTAGCACGCAGGGCGTTATGGCTTAAGTCCTGGTCTGCTGATGTATCATCAAAATCTAAACTTTTGAACATCTCTTTCAAAGGAAAGACCCTATTCGGGCCTGAACTGAAAGAGATTATTTCAGACATCACTGGAGGGAAAGGCCATGCTCTCCCTCAGGATAAAACAAATAAATTGAGCTTCCTTTCAGAATTTCAAGGGTGGTCCCGCTTCAGCTTCCCCTGCTGCAAAGCAAGAGGGGAATTTTGCCAAATCCAAGTCAGTCTGGAGACCTAACCAGGCTTGGAACAAGGGTAAACAGTCTAAGAAGCCTGCAGCTGCCTCTAAGACAGCATGAAGGGGTAGCCCCCGATCCGGGACCGGATCTAGTAGGGGGCAGACTCTCTCTCTTCGCTCAGGCTTGGGCAAGAGATGTCCATGATTCCTGGGCTTTAGAAATTGTGTCCGAGGGATATCTTCTGGACTTCAAAGACTCTCCCCCAAGGGGTAGGTTTCACACTTCTCAATTGTCTGCAAACCAGACAAAGAGAGAGGCGTTCTTACGCTGCGTAGAAGACCTACATACCATGGGAGTGATCTGCCCAGTTCCAAAAGCGGAACAAGGGCTAGGGTTTTACTCAAACCTGTTTGTGGTTCCCAAAAAAGAGGGAACTTTCAGACCAATCTTGGATCTCAAAATTCTAAACAAATTCCTCAGAGTACCATCATTCAAGATGGAGACTATTCTGTCTATTCTGCCATTGATCCAGGAGGGTCAATATATGACTACCGTGGACTTAAAGGATGCGTATCTACACATCCCTATTCACAGAGATCATCATCAATTCCTCAGATTCGCCATTCTGGACAGGCATTTTCAGTTCGTGGCCCTTCCCTTCGGGTTGGCCACGGCTCCCAGAATTTTCACAAAAGTGCTAGGGTCCCTTTTAGTGGTTCTAAGACCGCGGGGCATAGCAGTGGCGCCTTATCTAGACGACATCTTAATTCAGGCGTCAACTTTTCAGCTAGCCAAGTCTCACACGGACATCGTGTTGGCTTTTCTGAGATCTCACGGGTGAACATAAAAAAGAGTTCTCTCTTCCCTCTCACAAGAGTTCCCTTCCTCTGATAGACTCGGTAGAAATGAAAATATTTCTGACGGAGGTCAGAAAGTCAAAAATCTTAACCACTTGCCGAGCTCTTCATTCCATTCCACGGCCATCAGTGGCTCAGTGTATGGAGGTAATTGGACTCATGGTAGCGGCAATGGACATAGTCCCTTTTGCCCGCCTACACCTCAGACCACTGCAACTATGCATGCTCAAGCAGTGGAATGGGGATTATGCAGATTTATCTCCTCAACTGCATCTGGACCAGGAGACCAGAGACTCTCTTCTCTGGTGGTTGTCTCAGGACCACCTGTCTCAGAGAATGTGTTTCCGCAGGCCAGAGTGGCTCATAGTAACGACAGATGCAGTCTGGAACTCCCTGAAAGCACAGGGCTTATGGTCTCGGGAAGAAACTCTCCTCCAGATAAACATTCTAGAACTGAGAGCGATATTCAATGCGCTTCAGGCGTGGCCTCAGCTAGCTGCGGCCAAATTCATCAGATTTCAGTCGGACAACATCACGACTGTAGCTTATATCAATCATCAAGGAGGAACACGGAGTTCTCTAGCGATGATGGAGGTAACCAAAATAATCCGAATGGCGGAGGATCACTCTTGCCATCTCTCAGCAATCCATATCCCAGGGGTAGAGAATTGGGAGGCGGATTTCCTAAGTCGTCAGACTTTTCATCCGGGGGAGTGGGAACTCCATCCAGAGGTATTTGCCCAGCTGATTCTGCTATGGGGGACACCAGAATTGGATCTGATGGAGTCCCGTCAGAATGCCAAACTTCCTTGTTACGGGTCCAGGTCCCGGGATCCCCAAGAGGTACTGATAGATGCTCTAGCAGTGCCCTGGTCCTTCAATCTGGCCTATGTATTTCCACCGTTTCCTCTCCTCCCACGTCTGGTTTCTAGAATCAAGCAGGAGAGAGCTTCGGTGATTCTGATAACACCTGCGTGGCCACGCAAGACTTGGTATGCAGACCTAGTGGACATGTCATCGGTTCCACCGTGGACTCTGCAAATGAGACAGGACCTTCTAATCCAAGGTCCATTCCCGCATCCAAATCTAATTTCTCTGCGTCTGACTGCTTGGAGATTGAACGCCTCATTTCTATCAAAGCGAGTCGGTCATTGATACCCTGATTCAAGCTAGAAAGCCTGTCACCAGGAAGATCTATCATAAGATTTGGCGCAAATATTTTTATTGGTGTAAATCCAAGGGCTACTCATGGAGTAAGATTAGGATTCCTAGAATATTGTCCTTTCTCCAAGAAGGTTTGGAGAAGGGATTATCAGCTAGTTCCTTAAAAGGACAGATTTCTTCTTTGTCTATTCTTTTACACAATCATCTGGCAGAGATGACGTTCAAGCGTTTAGTCAGGCTTTAGTCAGAATCAAGCCTGTATTCCAACCTGTTGCTCCACCATGGAGCTTAAACTTAGTTCTTAAAGTTCTCCAAGGGGTTCCGTTTGAACCTATGCATTCCATAGATATTAAGCTTCTATCTTGGAAAGTTCTGTTTTTAGTAGCTCTTCGGCTCAAAGAGTTTCTGAGTTATCTGCTTTACAGTGTGACTCACCTTAACTTGTTTTCCATGCAGATAAGGTGGTTTTACGTACCAAACCTGGATTCCTTCCTAAGGTTGTTTCTAATAGGAATATCAATCAGGAAATTGTTGTTCCTTCACTGTGTCCTAATCCTTCTTCAAAGAAGGAACGTCTGTTGCACAATCTTGATGTGGTTCGTGCTTTAAAGTTCTACTTGCAAGCAACCAAAGATTTCCATCAAACATCTTCATTGTTTGTTGTTTACTCTTGTAAATGGAGAGGTCAAAAGGCTACGGCTACCTCTCTTTCCTTTTGGCTGAAAAGCATCATCCGTTTGGCTTATGAGACTGCTGGACAGCAGCCTCCTGTCCATTGCCGCTACCACGGTGATTGAAAGCCCTGTGAGCAGGGGCCGGTGTTGCACACTTCACTTGTGTGCAACGATAAATACGGCAGCATAGAGTAGCTATGATGCCGTGAAGTTTGGACCAGTCTGTCTAGCCCATGTTTAATAGAGGCCTATGACTCTCTAACTTCAGACACCAGGAGCATGCAAGCTAGTCCTGAGCAGAACAAAGTGACGGCTACATCCATATGCTGCGCCTGATTTACTTACTAGTTGTGTCCTTCTCAGGAGCAGCAATACAGTTACCAATCGGTTATTTTAAGGGAAATAAAAATTACATTTTCATGTAGACGATGCAATTTAAAAACAAATTATTTTTTTTTCTATAATCAAATGTAGTTTCCTCACTTGCAAAAACTAGCTAGATGAAATCAGAAGCATTAGTACACTATTGGGAGCTAGCTGGTGATTGGTGGCTACAGGCATATGTCTCTTGTCATTGACTCAGCAGATATGTTCAGCTATC
The DNA here is from genome assembly GCF_027579735.1 of Bombina bombina. Taxonomy (NCBI): domain Eukaryota; kingdom Metazoa; phylum Chordata; class Amphibia; order Anura; family Bombinatoridae; genus Bombina; species Bombina bombina. The sequence continues at coordinate 700,804,284 of NC_069503.1, forward strand.
TCCCACTAGTGCATTGCTCTGGGGCTGACATATGTTGGCCTCTTTGCATAAGTTAAGCATATAGTAATATGCTAGCAATAGTGTGATAATAAACACATTAACACATTAAGGGATTATTATTTGTGCACTTTTATGGCGCTTTAACCAAGGAAAATAAATGCAATAATAAAACAATTACATGTTTGAATGTATATTTCCCTTTAATTCAATGCCTATGTGTTTTTAGTTGGCATATTCAAATGGACTTCAAACTCACATTATGGCAGCAGAATAAGATAGGCAGCAATAATAAGCTAGGCAGCAGAATAAGCTCGGCAGCAATAATAAGGCAGCAGAATAAGCTATGCAGCAATAATAAACTAGGCAGCATAATAAGCTTGGCAGCAATAATAAGCTAGGCAGCAGAATAAGCTTGGTAGCAATAATAAGCTAGGCAGCAGAATAAGCTCGGCAGCAATAATAAGCTAGGCAGCAAAATAAGCTAGGCAACAATAATAAGCTAGGTAGCAGAATAAGCTCGGCAGCAATAATAAGCTAGGCCGCTGAATACGCTTGACAGTAATAATAAGATAGGCAGCAAAATAAGCTAGGTAGCAGAATAAGCTAGGCAGCAATAATAAACTAGGCAGCAGAATAAGCTAGGCAGCAAAATGATCTAGGCAGCAATACAAATGTAGACAGCAATAATAAGCAAGGCAGCAGAATAAGCTTGGCAGCAATAATAAGCGAGGCAACAAAATAAACTAGGCAACAATAATAAGCTAGGCAACAATAATAAGCTCGGCAACAATAATAAGCTAGGCAGCAGAATAAGCTCGGCAGCAATAATAAGCTAGGCAGCAGAATAAGATAGGCTGCAATAATAATATAGGCAGCAGTATAAGCTAGGAGCAATAATAAGATAGGCAATAGAATAAGCTTGGCAGCAATAATAATCTAGGCAGCAGTATAAGCTAGGAGCAATAATAAGATAAGCAGCATAATAAGCTTGGCAGCAATAATAAGCTTGGCAGCAATAATCTAGGCAGCAGTATAAGCTAGGAGCAATAATAAACTAAGCAGCATAATAAGCTTGGCAGCAATAATAAGCTAGGCATTATTGATATTTGTCTCTTTATTTCACTTCAGAATTTGAAAGTTATATATTATATACCATAATACTTGTGTTTTATTTCATGCATTTGTATACACCTGCTTTCCATTTTAAATATTTTCCTATTTCTGTTTTGCAGGGTGATTACGTCTTAAACATGAACCTGGTCAATGAAAACAATTTTCTAATTGGCTGTGCAAATCTGACTGTGAATATTCATTAAAAAATAATATACTGTATATGCTCCTTAATTTGCATTGTAAGTCAATCTATGAAAATAGGTTATTTGAAGTAAAACAATATAGAATCACCACTGAAAAGCTTAATTTGTTATATTTTCAACATGAGACATCTGGACCATCATAATCTCTAATTAAAAATGTTATTTTTTCTTTCTCTATTAAAAAAATGTATACATATTTAGGGGTTTATATAAAATTCCTTGCTTAGTTTCAAGACACAAATCAAGGTTCACTTCCTCTATGACCTGTTAGTAATAACAACCAGTTGCATTAGAGCATAAAAACATGTACAGTATATGTTTACAAATCAAACTCTTATTATATAATGCAAATAACTAATAGCGTTCACCTTGTCCAAGTTGTTGAAAGGAATGCTAATTATTTGTACATACCTGTGTAACCAACCTCAATATTATGAAGCACAGCTGATGGTGCTAAAGTTATACTTCTTCAACTGTTAATGGGACACTCAAGTCAAAATTAGACGTCCATAATTCAGATAGAGCATGCAATTTTAAACAACTTTCCAATATACTTCCATTAACAAAATATGCACAGTCTTTTTATATTTATACTTTTTGAGTCACCAGGTCCTCCTGAGCATGTGCAAGAATTCACAGAATATACGCATATGCATTTGTGATTGGCTGATGGCTGTCACATGATACAGGGAGAGTGGAAATAGACATAACTTTGGAATTTGTCAGAAGAAAATCTACTGCTCAGACATAGGGGCCGAATGCCCCTGTGTCCACGCTATCCTTCAGGCTTGCCGGTAACAGCAGTTATAAAGCAGCGCTCTAAAGACTGCTGCTCCATAACTTTTCCGCCGGTTCTGAGGCTGCCAACATCAATCCGCCTGATACTATACGATCGGTTGATTGACAACCCCTGCTAGTGGCCGATTGGCCGCGAATCTGCAGGGGGCGGCATTGCATAAGCAGTTCACAAGAACTGCTTGTGCAATGATAAATGCTGATAGCATATGCTGTCGGCATTTATCGATGTGTGGCGGACATGATACGCTGCAACGTATCATGTCCGCTCGCACTTTCATAAATTGGCCCCTAAGTGCTATTGCATTGTTTTTTTATCATGCATTTGTTAATTATGCAAATCTACTGTATTTATTGGTCCTTAATGGAGAGTGGCTGAGACAGAACAGCTAGTTTCAATTTAAAGGAACAGTAAAGTAAAAAAAAAAAATGTAAATGGATTGGAGAGAGCATGACATTTTAAAAAACTTTCCAATTTAATTCTGTTATCACTTTTGATTAGTTGTCTTATCCTAGATGAGCTCAGGAATGTGCATTGGTATTTTGCCATCTGGCAGCAATGTTTGCAACAATGTTTATAGAAAGAGAACAAAAAGCAAATTTGATTATAGAAGTAAATTTGAAAGCTGTATGTGAGCCATAAACATTTCATTTTACTATACTGTCCCTTTAACCCCTTAAGGACCAGGAATTTCAGAGAAAAACTTGCCCAAAAGACGGGATAATTTCTTGCATTTTTGCTATCGCTTCATTTAAACAAAAATAGAGTCAGTTTTTTTTTTGTTTTTTTTTTTAATTTACCTATCAAAACTATATACATACCTGCGCGAAACGCGTCAGATGTTAAGTCTTTGTTTTCACCTATGTACCAGCACCTTTGCTAAATAAATTCACCTTCATTCAACTTTTGGGCGATGCATCAGCCTCCTTTTGTTCTCCTTTGGGGATCTTTCATTGAGATATATATATATATATAAATATATATATATATATATATATATATATTTATATTATTTTTAAGTGGACAACCCAAGGTACTGATCTAGGCCCAGTTTTGGTATATTTTATGCCACTGTTTCACCGGGTCCAAATGAGATCATATTAAAAAGAAAAAGTTACCTTTTCACAAACTGTGGGTTTCTCACTAAAATTATTTACATACCGCTTGTGCAGTCATAACACAAATGGTTGTAAAAGCTTTTCTGGGATCCCATTTAAAATGTGCCAAATTATTTAAAGGGACAGTCCACACCAAAATTGTTATTGTTTAAAAAAAAATAATACTACCCATTCCCCAGCTTTGCACAACCAACATTGTTAGATTAATATACTTTATAACATTTAAACCTCTAAATGTCTGCTTGTTTCTAAGCCACTACAGTTAGCCTTATAAAAGCTTTTGTATTTGCTTTTCACAACAGGAGACTGCTAGTTCATGTGGGCCATATAGATAACATTGAATGAAAATCAATAGATAATAAATAAGATGCCATGTGATCACGGGGCTGTCAGAAGATGCTTAGATACAAGGTAATCACAGAGGTAAAAAGTATATTAATATAACTGTGTTGGTTATGCAAAACTTGGGAATGGGTAATAAAGCGATTATCTATCTTTCAAACAATAAAAACTTTGAAGTTGACTGTCCCTTTAAGGGTGCCTCAAAGTACTGACGAGACATCTTAGAGCTTTAGATCATCAGGCTCATAATCATATAACATTAGCTTGATTTAAAGATGTTGACTGTGTATATGTTTTACTTGTACAGGCAGTCCCCGGGTTACGTACAAGATAGGGACTTTAGGTTTGTTCTTAAGTTGAATTTGTATGTAGGTTGGAGCAGGCACTTTTTTTAGGTGAAACTGTAGCCAAACATTTGTTTTGTTTTGGATAGCATAGGATAAAGTTTGTTTTGCTATCTGTGCCCCTGTTCAGAAAATTTCACATCACTTTCTGTCCTTGTGACAATTGGATTTTCAGTATTTTGGATTATCCTGGAAAGAAGGATTGGCAATAAAGCTCTATTTTCTCTATATGTAAGTACGAGTTGTACTTAAGTCGGATGTCTGTAACCCGAGGACTGCCTGTATACTTGTATTTGTTTTATTGTAGGATATTTGTTTTTTATTGGATTCCAATTATTGTTTAAAATGATCAGTTTTAATGATTTATAGCTGATGTTTTGTGTATTATCTTTGTAATAAAATAAACTAAAGATAATGTTGTCTGATGTCATAAAGTGCTAAAGTCGGAAAACAACTTATATATTTTAGTACTAGTGAAAAAAGAATAAGAAGGACCTTACACTATTATTAGGGAGCATACAAGTGTAAGATAATACAGTATGGAAGAGCATTTTATTATTGCACCATTACTTGCACATACTGTAACTATGTGTTTAAGTGATGGTAAACTCGTTTTCAGTTAAGGCCCATTTGGGAAGCATATTTTCTGGGTGATCACAATCCAAAATGGATTCAGCCTCTAAAAGCCCCAGAATTCAACTGAAACAGACATATACAATGGCACATTCACACCTCTTAAGGTTACAGAACACTTCTTATAAAACATAATTTATGTAAGAACTTACCTGATAAATTAATTTCTTTCATATTAGCAAGAGTCCATGAGCTAGTGACGTATGGGATATACATTCCTACCAGGAGGGGCAAAGTTTCCCAAACCTCAAAATGCCTATAAATACACCCCTCACCACACCCACAAATCAGTTTAACGAATAGCCAAGAAGTGGGGTGATAAGAAAAAAGTGCGAAAGCATAAAAAATAAGGAATTGGAATAATTGTGCTTTATACAAAAAAATCATAACCACCACAAAAAAAGGGTGGGCCTCATGGACTCTTGCTAATATGAAAGAAATGAATTTATCAGGTAAGTTCTTACATAAATTATGTTTTCTTTCATGTAATTAGCAAGAGTCCATGAGCTAGTGACGTATGGGATAATGACTACCCAAGATGTGGATCTTTCCACGCAAGAGTCACTAGAGAGGGAGGGATAAAATAAAGACAGCCAATTCCTGCTGAAAATAATCCACACCCAAAATAAAGTTTAAATGAAAACATAAGCAGAAGATTCAAACTGAAACAGCTGCCTGAAGTACTTTTCTACCAAAAACTGCTTCAGAAGAAGAAAACACATCAAAATGGTAGAATTTAGTAAAAGTATGCAAAGAAGACCAAGTTGCTGCTTTGCAAATCTGATCAACCGAAGCTTCATTCCTAAACGCCCAGGAAGTAGAAACTGACCTAGTCGAATGAGCTGTAATCCTCTGAGGCGGAGTTTTACCCGACTCAACATAGGCATGATGAATTAAAGATTTCAACCAAGATGCCAAAGAAATGGCAGAAGCTTTCTGGCCTTTTCTAGAACCGGAAAAGATGACAAATAGACTAGAAGTCTTTCGGAAATTCTTAGTAGCTTCAACATATTATTTCAAAGCTCTAACAACATCCAAAGAATGCAATGATTTCTCCTTAGAATTCTTAGGATTAGGGCATAATGAAGGAACTACAATTTCTCTACTAATGTTGTTGGAATTCACAACCTTAGGTAAAAATTCAAAAGAAGTTCCCACACTGCCTTATCCTGATGAAAAATCAGAAAAGGAGACTCACAAGAAAGAGCAGACAATTCAGAGACTCTTCTGGCAGAAGAGATGGCCAAAAGGAACAAAACTTTCCAAGAAAGTAATTTAATGTCCAATGAATGCATAGGTTCAAACGGAGGAGCTTGAAGAGCCCCCAGAACCAAATTCAAACTCCAAGGAGGAGAAATTGACTTAATGACAGGTTTTATATGAACCAAGGCTTGTACAAAACAATGAATATCAGGAAGATTAGCAATCTTTCTGTGAAAAAGAACAGAAAGAGCAGAGATTTGACCTTTCAAGGAACTTGCGGACAAACCTTTATCTAAACCATCCTGAAGAAACTGTAAAATTCTCGGAATTCTAAAAGAATGCCAGGAAAAATGATGAGAAAGACACCAAGAAATATAAGTCTTCCAGACTCTATAATATATCTCTCTAGATACAGATTTACGAGCCTGTAACATAGTATTAATCACAGAGTCAGAGAAACCTCTTTGACCAAGAATCAAGCGTTCAATCTCCATACCTTTAAATTTAAGGATTTGAGATCCTGATGGAAAAAAGGACCTTGCGACAGAAGGTCTGGTCTTAACGGAAGAGTCCACGGTTGGCAAGAGGCCATCCGGACAAGATCCGCATACCAAAACCTGTGAGGCCATGCTGGAGCTACCAGCAGAACAAACAAGCATTCCTTCAGAATTTTGGAGATTACTCTTGGAAGAAGAACTAGAGGCGGAAAGAGATAGGCAGGATGATACTTCCAAGGAAGTGATAATGCATCCACTGCCTCCGCCTGAGGATCCCGGGATCTGGACAGATACCTGGGAAGTTTCTTGTTTAGATGAGAAGCCATCAGATCTATTTCTGGAAGTTCCCACATTTGAACAATCTGAAGAAATACCTCTGGGTGAAGAGACCATTCGCCCGGATGCAACGTTTGGCGACTTAGATAATCCGCTTCCCAATTGTCTATTCCTGGAATATGAACCGCAGAGATTAGACAGGAGCTGGATTCCGCCCAAACCAGAATTCGAGATACTTCTTTCATAGCCAGAGGACTGTGAGTCCCTCCTTGATGATTGATGTATGCCACAGTTGTGACATTGTCTGTCTGAAAACAAATGAACGATTCTCTCTTCAGAAGAGGCCAAGACTGAAGAGCTCTGAAAATTGCACGGAGTTCCAAAATATTGATCGGTAATCTCACCTCCTGAGATTCCCAAACCCCTTGTGCTGTCAGAGACCCCCACACAGCTCCCCAACCTGTAAGACTTGCATCTGTTGAAATTACAGTCCAGGTCGGAAGAACAAAAGAAGCCCCCTGAACTAAACGATGGTGATCTGTCCACCACGTCAGAGAGTGTCGTACAATCGGTTTTAAAGATATTAATTGAGATATCTTTGTGTAATCCCTGCACCATTGGTTCAGCATACAGAGCTGAAGAGGTCGCATGTGAAAATGAGCAAAGGGGATCGCGTCCGATGCAGCAGTCATAAGACCTAGAATTTCCATGCATAAGGCTACCGAAGGGAATGATTGTGACTGAAGGTTTTGACAAGCTGAAATCAATTTTAGACGTCTCTTGTCTGTCAAAGACAGAGTCATGGACACTGAATCTATCTGGAAACCCAAAAAGGTTACCCTTGTCTGAGGAATCAATGAACTTTTTAGTGAATTGATCCTCCAACCATGATTTTGAAGAAACAACAAAAGTCGATTCGTATGAAATTCTGCTAAATATGAAGACTGAGCAAGTACCAAGATATCGTCCAAATAAGGAAATACCACAATACCCTGTTCTCTGATTACAGATAGAAGGGCACCGAGAACTTTTGTAAAAATTCTTGGAGCTGTTGCTAGGCCAAACGGCAGAGCCACAAACTGGTAATGCTTGTCTAGGAAAGAGAATCTCAGAAACTGATAGTGCGCTGGATGAATCGGAATATGCAGATATGCATCCTGTAAATCTATTGTAGACATATATTATGCCCTTGCTGAACAAAAGGCAGGATAGTCCTTACAGTTACCATTTTGAATGTTGGTATCCTTACATAACGATTCAATATTTTTAGATCCAGAACTGGTCTGAAGGAATTCTCCTTCTTTGGTACAATGAAGAGATTCGAATAAAACCCCAGCCCCTGTTCCAGAACTGGAACTGGCATAATTACTCCAGCCAACTCTAGATCTGAAACACATTTCAGAAATGCTTGAGCTTTCGCTGGGTTTACTGGGATACGGGAAAGAAAGAATCTCTTTGCAGGAGGTCTTATCTTGAAACCAATTCTGTACCCTTCTGAAATAATGTTCTGAATCCAAAGATTGTGAACAGAATTGATCCAAATTTCTTTGAAAAAATGTAATCTGCCCCCTACCAGCTGAGCTGGAATGAGGGCCGCACCTTCATGTGGACTTAGAAGCTGGCTTTGCTTTTCTAGAAGGCTTGGATTTATTCCAGACTGGAGATGGTTTCCAAACTGAAACTGCTCCTGAGGAGGAAGGATCAGGCTTTTGTTCTTTGTTGAAACGAAAGGAACGAAAACGATTATTAGCCCTGTTTTTACCCTTAGATTTTTTATACTGTGGTAAAAAAGTTCCTTTCCCACCAGTAACAGTTGAGATAATAGAATCCAACTGAGAACCAAATAATTTATTACCCTGGAAAGAAAGGGAAAGTAGAGTCGATTTAGAAGACATATCAGCATTCCAAGTTTTAAGCCATAAAGCTCTTCTAGCTAAAATAGCTAGAGACATAAACCTGACATCAACTCTGATAATATCAAAAATGGCATCACAGATAAAATTATTAGCATGTTGAAGAAGAATAATAATGTTATGAGAATCATGATCTGTTACTTGTTGCGCTAAAGTTTCCAACCAAAAAGTTGAAGCTGCAGCAACATCCGCCAAAGATATAGCAGGTCTAAGAACACAAATAAGCATTTCTTAGAAAGGATTCAATTTTCCTATCTAAAGGATCCTTAAAGGAAGTACCATCTGCCGTAGGAATAGTAGTACGTTTAGCAAGGGTAGAGATAGCCCCATCAACTTTAGGGATTTTGTCCCAAAACTCTAATCTGTCAGACGGCACAGGATATAATTGCTTAAAACGTTTAGAAGGAGTAAAAGAATTACCCAATTTATTCCATTCCCTGGAAATTACTTCAGAAATAGCACCAGGAACAGGAAAAACTTCTGGAATAACTACAGGAGATTTAAAGACCTTGTCTAAACGTTTAGATTTAGTATCAAGAGGACCAGAATCCTCAATTTCTAATGCAATTAGGACTTCTTTAAGTAAAGAACGAATAAATTCCATTTTAAATAAATATGAAGATTTATCAGCATCAACCTCTGAAACAGAATCCTCTGAACCAGAAGAATCATTAGAATCAGAATGATGATGTTCATTTAAAAATTCATCTGGATAAAGAGAAGTTTTAAAAGACTTTTTATGTTTACTAGAAGGAGGAATAACAGACATAGCCTTCTTAATAGATTCAGAAACAAAATCTCTTATGTTATCAGGAACACTCTGAACATTAGATGTTGAAGGAACTGCAACAGGTAATGGTATTTTACTAAAGGAAATAATTTCTGCATTAACAAGTTTGTCATGACATTTAATACAAACAACAGCTGGAGGAACAGCTACCAAAAGTTTACAGCAGATACACTTAGCTTTGGTAGTTCCAGCACCAGGCAGCGATTTTCCTGAAGTATCTTCTGGCTCAGATGCAACATGAGACATCTTGCAATATGTAAGAGAAAAAACAACATATAAAGCAAAATTTATCAAATTCCTTAAATGACAGTTTCAGGAATGGGAAAAAATGCCAAAGAACAAGTTTCTAGCAACCAGAAGCAATGAAAAATGAGACTTAAATAATGTGGAGACAAAAGCGACGCCCATATTTTTTTAGCGCCAAATAAGACGCCCACATTATTTGGCGCCTAAATGCTTTTGGCGCCAAAAATGACGCCACATCCGGAACGCCGACATTTTTGGCGCAAAAGAACGTCAAAAAATGACGCAACTTCCGGCGACACGTATGACGCCGGAAACAGAAAAGATTTTTTGCGCCAAAAAAGTCTGCGCCAAGAATGACGCAATAAAATGAAGCATTTTCAGCCCCCGCGAGCCTAACAGCCCACAGGGAAAAAGTCAAATTTTTTAAGGTAAGAAAAAATGATTGATTCAAATGCATCATCCCAAATATGAAACTGACTGTCTGAAAATAAGGAATGTTGAACATCCTGAGTCAAGGCAAATAAATGTTTGAATACATATATTTAGAACTTTATAAAAAAAGCGCCCAACCATAGCTTAGAGTGTCACAGAAAATAAGACTTACTTACCCCAGGACACTCATCTACATGTTGTAGAAAGCCAAACCAGTACTGAAACGAAAATCAGCAGAGGTAATGGTATATATATAAGAGTATATCGTCGATCTGAAAAGGGAGGTAAGAGATGAATCTCTACGACCGATAACAGAGAACCTATGAAATAGACCCCGTAGAAGGAGATCATTGCATTCAAATAGGCAATACTCTCCTCACATCCCTCTGACATTCACTGCACGCTGAGAGGAAAACCGGGCTCCAACCTGTTGCGGAGCGCATATCAACGTAACAAACTTACTTCACCACCTCCATAGGAGGCAAAGTTTGTAAAACTGATTTGTGGGTGTGGTGAGCGGTGTATTTATAGGCATTTTGAGGTTTGGGAAACTTTGCCCCTCCTGGTAGGAATGTATATCCCATACGTCACTAGCTCATGGACTCTTGCTAATTACATGAAAGAAATTAGCCCTTTTGTTCAGTGAGAAAAAAAAATACTCTTGTGCATTAACCTATTTCAATCTGAATCAATCCTGCTAAACAATATTAATGCAACTTGTATGTCGGTATGATGGATATAATGTGCATGCTTTATTACAATGACTTATTTAACAGTTCTCACACTGTAAACCCAAGCACATTTGCAACCATGACTTCAAATCTGGGCTGTTAACAGGATTGCACCTTTGTAAGCAGGAAAATTTCAATACTGCAGTATTAGCTACAGAAAAACGTATTGTAAACAAAAGGCAGCATCAGAACTAAACCTCCTTCATTTGAAAAGGTGTTCTTGCAGCATCTTTAGATGCAACTGACTTCTATGAGCTGCTTGCTTGAGTACATTGTCCATTTTAGTATTTGATTAACAAGATTGTAATAATGTCACAAGCACAAAACAACTTAGACACAATTTGTAAAGAAAAAGCTATGATTAGGATAGGGAATATTAAAGGGACAGTAAAAGTAGGAATAAATGTTGGATAATTCTGCATTAGGATAGCCGTACCTGTGAAAAAAGAAATGAAAGATTTATGCCCCCAAAAGTTTACTTACCTTACCTGTATCTCTGTCCTCTTCGGCACTGCATTTTTATTTTTAAATCGTGCCACAGGTTTGCTGTTTAATCACAGCGTGCCTAATAATAGGCTAGATTACAAGTGGCGTGCTAAATATCTTTTTTGCTTGTGCAAAAACTGCGCTTATTGTAAAAATTATTTGCAGCTGGATTAGCATGCATATTGAAAGTAAAAAGTTGGCGTGTGAGGGGAAGATAGATGCATGGTAACTTCAGGACTTAAAATACTGTGACCCTACTGACTTCCTCTTACCATAGACTTCCATGGGGCACACGCAACAAAAACCCTAACAGTTAGACCAACTGCGCTAAACCCCGAAGTAAGTTAGGAATACTGTACTTTAAATTCCTGTGTTCTTCACATAGAAGAAAATGTTCTTTTTTATTTTAAAATATATATTTCTATATATCTGATTATTTTTTTGTAAAATATATATCTATACAGGTAGCCCTCAGTTTACGCCGGGGTTAGGTTCCAGAAGGAATGGTTGTAAATCAAAACCGTTGTAAATTAAAACCCAGTTTATAATGTAAGTCAATGGGAAGTGAGGGAGTTAGATTATAGGCCCCTCTCAAAATTGTCATAAGTAACACCTAATACATTATTTTTAAAGCTTTGAAATTAAGACTTTAAATGCTAAACAGCAGTATAAACCTAATTACATAATCACACAACAGACTGTATCATCAAGCTAAGTTTAACAAAAATGTTTTTTTACTTGCATTTTTCTGAAAACAGTTCTCTGCATTGTTAGCATGTTAGATAATATTGGGTCTGCACCTATTCTATGCATTTCAATCTGGAGTGATTAAATAGGCAGTTAGGCACCCTCACCTCAAGCAGCTGCACAGGAAGATAATAGGGAAGTGGCTGCTAGATCTTGTTGCTTGAAAGCTGCTCTATAGCTAAGGTCTGTTCTGTGTACACAGATTAATTTCAGTCTGCTAAGTTGCATAACTTTGCTGCAACACAAGAGGACAGTTCCACCTACTGGCTACTTTAATTAGTGCACTGCTTTTCAATGCTTGTCAATAGCAGTCACATGACTGAAAAAAAAGGTTGTTATTCTGAAACGGCGCAAATTGAACCGGCGTAAACTGAAGGCCACCTGTACCTATATATATATATAGTATATGGATATATACAAATATAGATAAATATTGTATAAACATATACATATATAGTGATGTCGCAAACTTAAAATTTTCCGCAACTGTTCGCGAACGGGCGAACCGGGCGAACCGCCATTGACTTCAATAGGCAGGCGAATTTTAAAACCCACAGGGACTCTTTCTGGCCACAATAGTGATGGAAAAGTTGTTTCAAGGGGACTAACACCTGGACTGTGGCATGCCGGAGGGGGATCCATGGCAAAACTCCCACGTAAAATTACATAGTTGATGTAGAGTCTGGTTTTAATTCATAAAGGGCATAAATCACCTAACATTCCTAAATTGTTTGGAATAACGTGCTTTAAAACATCAGGTATGATGTTGTATCGATCAGGTAGTGTAAGGGTTACGCCCGCTTCACAGTGACAGACCAAACTCCCCGTTTAACGCACCACAAACAACCGCAAACAGTCCATTTGCACAACCACAAGATAGATAGATTTGATAGATGCATAGATACATAGATTAGATAGATAGATCAATAGATGCAATATACATTTGATAGATATGATAGATAGATAGATTTGATAGATAAATAGATAGATTTGATAGATATATAAATTCCCAGACAGAGAATTACAAGACGTGCGGACTGGGACCCATGGTAAGGTTCCCAGAGGCAGTTGCGGCGCCAGGGGACGTGTATATGGCATGGATTTTAGGAACCGGGAGATGGAAAAAGATGCTTGGTGGGTCCTCCTACTTCAAATTTGGGGCACTGCGCATGCAATCTACTGTGGCACCAGATATGAGTGGTGAGTTAAGTAGTACTATTCTGATCAGTTTAATACCTGTTTCTTCCCCTATCAGAGGAGGTGTATATGGCATGGATTTTAGGAACTGGGAGATGGAAAAAGATGCTTGGTTGGTCCTCCTACTTCAAATTTTGGGCACTGCGCGTGCAATCGTGGACGGACTTTTAGCCGATGGACATTTGGCCGACAGACATTTGGCCGAAACACAAGTGGCGGTCACAAAACAGTCCGGCCACGAGATAGATAAATTTGATAGATAGATACATAGATTAGATAGATCAATAGATGCAATATACATTTGATGGATACGATAGATAGTTAGATAGATTTGATAGATAAATAGATAGATATGATAGATATATAATTTCCCAGACAGAGAATTACAAGACGTGCGGTCTGGGACCCATGGTAAGGTTCCTAGTCCCAGAAGCAGTTGCGGCGCCAGGGGACGTGTATATGGCATGGATTTTAGGAACCGGGAGATGGAAAAAGATGCTTGGTCAGTCCTCCTACTTCAAATTTGGGGCACTGCGCGTGCAATCTACTGTGGCACCAGATATGAGTGGTGTGTTAAGTAATACTATTCTGATTAGTTTAATACCTGTTACTCACCCTATTGGGGGAGGTGTATATGGCATGGATTTTAGGAACCGGGAGATGGAAAAAGATGCTTGGTCGGTCCTCCTACTTCAAATTTGGGGCACTGCGCGTGCAATCGTGGCCGGACTTTTAGCCGACGGACATTTGGCCGACGGACATTTGGCCGAAACACAAGTGGCTGTCACAAAACAGTTCAGCCACGAGATAGATAGATTTGATAGATAGATACATAGATTACATAGATCAATAGATGCAATATACATTTGATAGATACGATAGATAGATAGTTAGTTAGATAGATTTGATAGATAAATAGATAGATTTGATAGATATATAATTTCACAGACAGAGAATTACAAAACGTGCAGTCTGGGACCCATGGTAAGGTTACTTCCTTTTGCACAATCGAGTACAGGTTGGGGATTGCCTTTTGTGCAAAGAAATTTCGTCCGGGTACCTTCCACTGCGGTGTCCCCTATCAGGGGATGTGTATATGGCATGGATTTTAGGAACCGGGAGATGGAAAAAGTTGCTTGGTTGGTCCTCCTACTTCAAATTTGGGGCACTGCGCGTGCAATCTAATGTGCCACCAGATAGGAGTGGTGTGTTAAGTAGTACTATTCCTATCAGTTTAATCCTGTTAAGTGTCTTTTTTTTTGTTTTGTTTTTGAAGCCACAGTGCAGCACCAGAGGCCAGAAAAATTCGGCATGTACACATGCCTGAAAAATTAGGTATTGTTGCAGCCGCTGCTGTAGCAGCGGCCAGAAAAATTGATGTTTGTTTCCCAGGCAGAAAGTGCCCTAAAACATTGCGGCTTGAACCCTAGTTGGTGGCGGATAAGTCATGCAAGTCATCCGGCATTTGAAGATAAAATACAGCAGCGTGTGGACCATTTTTAGCCCAAGGCAGCTCATCTCATCAGGCCTTTTTTACTCGAATGTATCGCCCAATGTCAGTCCCTTCGGGATCCATCCCTCATTCATCTTAATAAAGGTGAGGTAATCTAGATTTTTTTGACTTAGGCGACTTCTCTTCTCAGTGACAATACCTCCTGCTGCACTGAAGGTCCTTTCTGACAGGACACTTGAAGCGGGGCAGGCCAGAAGTTCTATTGCAAATTGGGATAGCTCAGGCCACAGGTCAAGCCTGCACACCCAGTAGTCAAGGGGTTCATCGCTCCACCCAGTAGTCAAGGGGTTCATGTCCTCCATCAACAACACGTCTGTAAAGCTTCCTGTCCTTGCCGGGGTGGTCGTGGGAGTCGGAGGATTACTTTCAGCTCTTCCCCTGTTAGATTCACGTTGTGCTGTGATATCACCCTTATACGCTGTGTAAAGCATACTTTTTAATTTATTTTGGAAATGCTGCATCCTTTCCGACTTGTTGTAATTCGGTAACATTTCTGGCACTTTATGCTTATACCGGGGGTCTAGTAGCGTGGACACCCAGTACAGGTCGTTCTCCTTCAGTTTTTTTATATGAGGGTCCCTCAACAGGCACGACAGCATGAAAGACCCCATTTGCACAAGGTTGGATGCCGAGCTACTCATGTCCCGTTCCTCGTCCTCAGTGATGTCACTGAAGGTATCGTCTTCCCCCCAGCCACGTACAACAGCACGGGTACCAAATAGGGGACAACGAGCACCCTGGGATGCCTGTTGTGGTTCTTCTTCCTCCTCCTCCTCAAAGCCACATTCCTCACAATCCTCTTCCAGCGTTGCCGCAGGTCCAGCAAGTGATGCTGATAAGGCTGTTTCTGGTGGTGATGGTGACCTTAACTCTTCCTCTTCACGCTCATCTACGGCTTGATCCAGCACACTTCGCAGGGCACGCTCCAGGAAGAAAACAAATGGTATGATGTCGCTGATGGTGCCTTCGGTGCGACTGACTAGGTTTGTCACCTCCTCAAAAGGACGCATGAGCCTACAGGCATTGCACATGAGCGCCCAGTAACGTGGCAAAAAAATTCCCAGCTCCGCAGAGGCTGTCCTAGCACTGAGAGGCTGACCTCCTCAAAAGGACGCATGAGCCTACAGGCATTGCACATGAGCGCCCAGTAACGTGGCAAAAAAATTCCCAGCTCCGCAGAGGCTGTCCTAGCACCCCAGTCATACAAATAATCGTTAACGGCTTTTTCTTGTTGGAGCAGGCCGTCGAACATTAGGAGTGTTGAATTCCAACGTGTCGGGCTGTCGCAAATCAAGCGCCTCACTGGCATGTTATTTCGCCGCTGGATATCGGAAAAGTGCACCATGGCCGTGTAGGAACGCCTCAAATGGCCACACACCTTCCTGGCCTGCTTCAGGATGTCCTGTAAGCCTGGGTACTTATGCACAAAGCGTTGTACAATCAGATTACACACATGTGCCATGCACGGCACATGTGTCAACTTGCCCAATTTCAATGCTGCCACCAAATTACTTCCGTTGTCAGAAACCACTTTGCCGATCTCCAGTTGGTGCAGAGTCAGCCACTGATCCACCTGTGCCTTCAGGGCAGACAGGAGTGCTGGTCCGATGTGACTCTCTGCTTTCAGGCAAGTCAACCCCAAGACGGCGTGACACTGCCGTATCCAGGATGTGGAATAGTACCTGCGGAGCTGGGGGGGTGCCGTTGATGTGGAGCAAGACGCAGCAGCAGAAGAGGACTATGGAAGAGGATGGAGTAGGAGGAGTAGAGGAGGTGGCAGCAGGCCTGCCTGCAAATCATGGCGGTGTCACCAACTCCTCCTCTGCAGAGCCACGCATTCCATGCTTGGCAGCCATCAGCAGGTTTACCCAATGCGCAGTGTAGGTGATATACCTGCCCTGACCATGCTTTGCAGACCAGCTATCAGTGGTAATATGGACCCTTGCCCCAACACTGTGTACCAGACATGCCATTACTTCCTTTCACACAATCGAGTACAGGTTGGGGATTGCCTTTTGTGAAAAGAAATTTCGGCCGGGTACCTTCCACTGCGGTGTCCCAATAGCTACAAATTTTTTGAACGCCTCAGACTCCACCAGCTTGTATGGTAAAAGCTGGCGGGCTAAGAGTTCAGACAAGCCAGCTGTCAGACGCCGGGCAAGGGGGTGACTTTGTGACATTGGCTTCTTACGCTCAAACATGTCCTTGACAGACACCTGACTGTGGGCAGATGAGCAGGAACTGCTCCGGAAGAGAGACGGAGTGGCGGATGGTTGAGAGGGGGCAAGGAGGACAGCAGGGGTTGACGTGGCTGAAGATGCTGGACCAGGAGGAGGATGTCGGCTTTGAGTTTGTGTGCTGCTTCTACTCATGTGTTGATCCCATAGGCGTTTGTGATGTGCGATCATGTGCCTTCGCAAAGCAGTTGTACCTAAGTTGGTGTTGCACTTCCCATGACTCAGTTTCTTTTGGCACAGGTTGCAAATGGTATCGCTGTTGTCAGAGGCAGACACACAAAAAAATGCCACACTGCTGAGCTCTGCGATGACGGCATTCTGGTGGTGGCAACAGCAAGGGGGTGACTTTGTGATATTGGCTTCTTACGCTCAAACATGTCCTTGACAGACACCTGACTGTGGGCAGATGAGCAGGAACTGCTCCGGAAGAGAGACGGAGTGGCGGATGGTTGAGAGGGGGCAAGGAGGACAGCAGGGGTTGACATGGCTGAAGATGCTGGACCAGGAGGAGGATGGCGGCTTTGAGTTTGTGTGCTGCTTCTACTCATGTGTTGATCCCATAGGCGTTTGTGATGTGCGATCATGTGCCTTCGCAAAGCAGTTGTACCTAAGTGGGTGTTGCACTTCCCATGACTCAGTTTCTTTTGGCACAGGTTGCAAATGGCATCGCTGTTGTCAGAGGCAGACACACAAAAAAATGCCACACTGCTGAGCTCTGCAATGACGGCATTCTGGTGGTGGCAACAGCATGCGTTGATTGGCATGCTGTCTGGCTGACCTGGGTGCCGATGCATGCTGTCTGACTGTGCCACTAGCTCCTTGCGACGACCTCCCCCTGCTTCCAACTCATCTCCTCCTCCTCCTCTCTGTCTCCCCATCTGAACTTTCCCCCTGTTCTTCTTCTCTTCTAGTGGGCACCCACGTGACATCCACGGACGCATCGTCATCATCAACTGCTTCACTTGTATCTGACAAATCAATAAAGGAAGCAACAGCGGGTACAACATCATCATCATCACACCGTACGTCCATGTCTGTAATGCTGCCTGACTGAGACATATCACTGTTATCTACATCCTCTGTCAATGATGGTTGCGCATCACTCATTTCCTCCAACTGATGTGTAAAAAACTCCTCTGACACATCAAGTGAAGCGGCTGTGGTGCTAGTGTTGGTAGTGGCGGCAGGCGGGCGAGTGGTGGTAACTTGAGAGGTGCCCAAAGATAAGCTGGAGGAGGATGGTGTGTCAAGGTTCGGAGCGGAAGCTATAGAAGATTGGGTGTCCTGTGTTAAAAAGTCAACTATGTCCGCCTCAGAACTTTTCGAGTTCATGGGACGTGGCCTCTGAACACTGGGCATTATTCTATGGCCAAAGGGAATCACAGCACCACGACCACGACGGCACCTGTGGGGTGACCTGCCTCTGCCTGTCATTTTTTTTTAAATGTACACTTACACTACTATTAAACAAGATATGAGTGGTGCCACTGGGCAAGTGGGCACAGTATACGCTGTGAGCCTGGCACACGTGCTGGCAGGCAGGCAACTGCAATTAGATTACACAAGCAGACTGATGTTTCACAGTCAAAAAAGTTTTGTTTTTTTTTAAATTATTTACACTACTGTTACACCAGATATGAGTGGTGGCACTGGGCAAGTGGGCCAGGCACACTCGTTGGCAGGCAGGCAAATGCAATTAGAATTACACTAGCAGACTGATGTTTCACAGTCAAAAAAGTAGTTTTTTTTAAATTATTTACACTACTGTTACACCAGATATGAGTGGTGGCACTGGGCAAGTGGGCCGGGCACACACGGCAGGCAGGCAACTGCAATTAGATTACACTAGCAGACTGATGTTTCACAGTCCAAAAAAGTTTTTTTTTTTAATTATTTACACTACTGTTACACCAGATATGAGTGGTGGCACTGGGCAAGTGGGCCGGGCACACACGGCAGGCAGGCAACTGCAATTAGATTACACTAGTAGACTGATGTTTCACAGTCAAAAAGTTTTTTTTTACAAAATTTACACTACTGTTACAACAGATATGAGTGGTGGCACTAGTTGGCAAGTGGGCCTGGCACACACACTCTGGCAGGCAGGCAACTGCAATTAGATTACACTAGCAGACTGATGTTTCACAGTCAAAAAAGTTTTTTTTTACACTACTGTTACAACAGATATGAGTGGTGGCACTTAGCAAGTGGGCCTGGCACACACTCTGGCAGGCAGGCAACTGCTATTAGATTACACTAGCAGACTGATGTTTCATAGTCAAAAAAGTTTTTTTTTACAAAATGTACACTACTGTTACAACAGATATGATTGGTGGCACTAGTTGGCAAGTGGGCCTGGCACACACGCTGGCAGGCAGGCAGGCAACTGCTATTAGATTACACTAGCAGATTGATGTTTCACAGTCAAAAAAGTTTTTTTTGTTACAAAATTTACACTACTGTTACAACAGATATGAGTGGTGGCACTAGTTGGCAAGTGGGCCTGGCACACACTCTGGCAGGCAGGCAACTGCAATTAGATTACACTAGCAGACTGATGTTTCACAGTCAAAATTGTTTTTTTTAAATTACACTACTATTACAACAGATATGAGTGGTGGCACTAGTTTGCAAGTGGGCCTGGCACACACGCAGGCAGGCAGGCAGGCAACTGCTATTAGATTACACTAGCAGACTGATGTTTCACAGTCAAAAAAGTTTTTTTTTTGCACTACTGTTACAACAGATATGAGTGGTGGCACTTAGCAAGTGGGCCTGGCACACACGCTGGCAGGCAGGCAACTGCAATTAGATTACACTAGCAGACTGATGTTTCACAGTCAAAAAAGTTTTTTTTTTTTAAAAATTACACTACTGTTACAACAGATATGAGTGGTGGCACTAGTTGGCAAGTGGGCCTGGCACACACTCTGGCAGGCAGGCAACTGCAATTAGATTACACTAGCAGACTGATGTTTCACAGTCAAAAAAGTTTTTTTTTTGCACTACTGTTACAACAGATATGAGTGGTGGCACTTAGCAAGTGGGCCTGGCACACACGCTGGCAGGCAGACAACTGCAATTAGATTACACTAGCAGACTGATGTTTCACAGTCCAAAAAAGTTTTTTTAAAAAAAATTACACTACTGTTACAACAGATATGAGTGGTGGCACTAGTTGGCAAGTGGGCCTGGCACACATGCTGGCAGGCAGGCAACTGCTATTAGATTACACTAGCAGACTGATTTTTCATAGTCAAAAAAGTTTTTTTTTACAAAATTTACACTACTGTTACAACAGATATGAGTGGTGGCACTAGTTGGAAAGTGGGCCTGGCACACACGCTGGCAGGCAGGCAACTGCAATTAGATTACACTAGCAGACTGATGTTTCATAGTCAAAAAAGTTTTTTTTTAAAAAACATTTACACTACTGTTACAACAGATATGAGTGGTGGCACTTAGCAAGTGGGCCTGGCACACACGCTGGCAGGCAACTGCAATTAGATTACACTATCAGACTGATGATTCACAGTCAAAAAAGTTTTTTTTTTTTTTTTAAATTACACTACTATTACAACAGATATGAGTGGTGGCACTAGTTTGCAAGTGGGCCTGGCACACACGCTGGCAGGCAGGCAGGCAACTGCTATTAGATTACACTAGCAGACTGATGTTTCACAGTCAAAAAAGTTTTTTTTTAAATGTACACTACTGTTACAACAGATATGAGTGGTGGCACTAGTTGGCAAGTGGGCCTGGCACACACTCTGGCAGGCAGGCAACTGCAATTAGATTACACTAGCAGACTGATGTTTCACAGTCAAAAAAGTTTTTTTTTACACTACTGTTACAACAGATATGAGTGGTGGCACTAGTTGGCAAGTGGGCCTGGCACACATGCTGGCAGGCAGGCAACTGCTATTAGATTACACTAGCAGACTGATTTTTCATAGTCAAAAAAGTTTTTTTTTACAAAATTTACACTACTGTTACAACAGATATGAGTGGTGGCACTAGTTGGCAAGTGGGCCTGGCACACGCTGGCAGGCAGGCAACTGCAATTAGATTACACTAGCAGACTGATGTTTCACAGTCAAAAAAGTTTTTTTTAAAAAAACTTTACAGTACTGTTACAACAGATATGAGTGGTGGCACTAGTTGGCAAGTGAGCCTGGCACACA
Organism: Bombina bombina; assembly: GCF_027579735.1. Taxonomy (NCBI): domain Eukaryota; kingdom Metazoa; phylum Chordata; class Amphibia; order Anura; family Bombinatoridae; genus Bombina; species Bombina bombina. The sequence continues at coordinate 700,825,285 of NC_069503.1, forward strand.
CGCTGGCAGGCAGGCAACTGCTATTAGATTACACTAGCAGACTGATGTTTCACAGTCAAAAAAGTTTTTTTTACAAAATTTACACTACTGTTACAACAGATATGAGTGGTGGCACTAGTTGGCAATTGGGCCTGGCACACATGCTGGCAGGCAGGCAGGCAACTGCTATTAGATTACACTAGCAGACAGATGTTTCACAGTCAAAAAAGTTTTTATTTTTTAAATTTACACTACTGTTACAACAGATATGAGTGGTGGCACTAGTTGGCAAGTGGGCCTGGCACACACGCTGGCAAGCAGGCAACTGGAATTAGATTACACTAGCAGACTGATGTTTCACAGTCCAAAAAGTTTTTTTTTTTAAATTTACACTACTGTTACAACAGATATGAGTGGTGGCACTAGTTGGCAAGTGGGCCTGGTACACACGCTGGCAGGCAGGCAACTGTAATTAGATTACACTAGCAGACTGATGTTTCACAGTCAAAAATGTTTTTTTTTTTTAATTTACACTACTGTTACAACAGATATGAGTGGTGGCACTTAGCAAGTGGGCCTGGCACACACGCTGGCAGGCAGGCAACTGCAATTAGATTACACTAGCAGTCTGATGTTTCACAGTAAAAAAAGTTTTGTTTTTTTTAAATTTACACTACTGTTACAACAGATATGAGTGGTGGCCCTGCAGGCAGGCAACTGCAATTAGATTTCACTCGTAGACTGATGTTTCACAGTCAAAATTACACAGGCAAAAAAAAACTGATGTTCTAGCCCTAAAAAGGGCTTTTTGGGGTGCTGTCCTTACAGCAGAGATCAGATGAGTCCTTCAGGACTGTAGTGGACACTGAATACACTAGCCTAGCTATCAATTTCCCTATAAAATCAGCAGCAGCTACACTATCCCTCCTCTCACTAAGAATGCAGGATCAGAATGAATCTAAAATGGCTGCTGTCCTAGAGCTGGGAGGGTCTGGGAGGGAGTGTCTGCTGCTGATTGGCTGAAATGTGTCTGCAGACTGTGAGATACAGGGTCAAAGTTTACTCAATGATGACAAATAGGGGGCAGATCGAACATCGCATATGTTCGCCCGCCGCGGTGAACGCGAACAAGCTATGTTCGCCGGGAACTATTCGCCGGCGAACTATTCGCCGGCGAACTATTCGCGACATCACTATACATATATAAATATAGATTTAAAAATAAAAAGAACATTTTCTTGTATGTGAAGAACATAGATATTTAAAGTATTCAGATAAAAAATAAATAAAATAATATTGTATGTTTCAAGGTATTTAACTGGGAAGGGCTCAAATGTGTGTGTGTGTATATATATATATATATATGTATATATATATATATATATATATATATATACTGTATATTCAAAGGTTCAACAAAGGAAGCACTCGCCAGGAATTGTAAATAAGTCACCTTTATTCCATGTGACGTTTCGGGGTTTCAACCCCTTCCTCAGACAGAGAAAATTGTGACGTTTTGTCACAATTTTCTCTGTCTGATGAAGGGGGTGAAACCCCGAAACGTCACACTGAATAAAGGTAACTTTTTTGCAATTCCTGGCGAGTGTATCCTTTGTTGAACTATTCAATACTTAATTTTTTGGAAGCACCCTGGGTGGCTGATCTTGAATCGTAAGTGCTGTATATATATACACATACAGTATCTCACAAAAGTGAGTACACCCCTCACATTTTTGTAAATATTTTACTATATCTTTTCATGTGACAACACTGAAGAAATGACACTTTGCTACAATGTAAAGTAGTGAGTATACAGCCTGTATAACAGTGTAAATTTGCTGTCCCCTCAAAATAACTCAGCACACAGCCATTAATGTCTAATGTGAGTACACCCATAAGTGGAAATGTCCAAATTAGGCCCAATCAGCCATTTTCCCTCCCCGGTGTCATGTGACTCATTAGTGTTACAAGATCTCAGGTGTGAATGGGGAGCAGGTGTGTTAAATTTGGTGTTATTGCTCTCACACTCTCTCATGGCAAAGAACTCTCTGAGGATCTGAAAAAAAGAATTGTTGCTCTTCAAAAAAGCTGGCCTAGACTATAAGAAGATTGCCAAGACCCTGAAACTGAGCTGCAGCATGGTGGGCAAGACCATACAGCGGTTTCACAGGACAGGTTCCACTCAGAACAGGCCTCGCCATGGTCAACCAAAGATGTTGAGTGCACATGCTCAGCATCATATCCAGAGGTTGTCTTTGGGAAATAGACATATGAGTGCTGCCAGCATTGCTGCAGAGGTTGAAGGGGTGGGGGGTCAGCCTGTCAGTGCTCAGATCATACGCCGCACACTGCATCAAATTGGTCTGCATGGCTGTCGTCCCAGAAGGAAGCCTCTTCTAAAGATGATCCACAAGAAAGCCTGCAAACAGTTTGCTGAAGACAAGCAGACAAAGGACATGGATTACTGGAACCATGTCCTTTGGTCTGATGAGACCAAGATAAACTTATTTGGTTCAGATGGTGTCAAGCGTGTGTGGCGGCAACCAGGTGAGGAGTACAAAGACAAGCGTGTCTTGCCTACAGTCAAGCATGGTGGTGGGAGTGTCATGGTCTGGGCCTGCATGAGTGCTGCCGGCACTGTGGAGCTACAGTTTATTGAGGGAACCATGAATGCCAACATGTACTGTGACATACTGAAGCAGAGCATGATCCCAACATGATAACGACCCCAAACACACCACCAAAACGACCATTGCCTTGCTAAAGAAGCTGAGGGTAAAGGTGATGGACTGGCCAAGCATGTCTCCAGACCTAAACCCTATTGAGCATCTGCGGGGCATCCTCAAATGGAAGTTGGGGGAGAACAAGGTCTCTAACCAGCTCTGTGATGTCGTCATGGAGGAGTAGAAGAGGACTCCAGTGGCAACCTGTGAAGCTCTGGTGAATTCCATGCCCAAGAGGGTTAAGGTAGTGCTGGAAAATAATGGTGGCCACACAAATATTGACACTTTGGGCCCAATTTGGACATTTCCACTTAGGGGTGTTATCACTTTTGTTGCCAACGGTTTAGACATTAATGGCTGTGTGTTGAGTTATTTTGAGGGGACAGCAAATTTACACTGTTATACAGGCTGTATACTCACAACTTTACATTGTAGTAAAGTGTAATTTTTTATGTGTTGTCACATGAAAAGATATAATAAAATATTTACAAAAATGTGATGGGTGTACTCACTTTTGTTGCCAATGGTTTAGACATTAATGGCTGTGTGTTGAGTTATTTTGAGGGGACAGCAAATTTACACTGTGGTGTACTCACTTTTGTGAGATACTGTATGTATGTGTGTATATATATATATATATATATATATATATATATATATGTGTGTGTGTGTGTGTGTATACATGTATATTTATGTGTTTATATGTGTATCTATGTATGTACAACCCCAATTCCAAAAAAATTGGGACAGTATGGAAAATGCAAAAAAAAAAGTCTGTACTATATTGAAAACACATTATTAACACATTATAAGATGTTTTACTTTGTAAATTTAATGTATTTTTTAAAATATACACTCATCTTAAATCTGATGACTGCAACACATTCCAAAAAACAAAAAGCCAGTAGGAAATCAAGAGGGGGCACTCTACAAAATGTAAAAACCCAAATATCAAAACAGATATCTATCAATTCAAAAATAAAATAAAAATATTATAGATGGTATAAAAATGTGTACCAATAAAGGTAATATAAGTCCAAAAAAGGATAATTATAAGTCTAAACAATAAGAAGAAGATGTCCTCCAAAGAATAATTCTTTAGGTGTTGCTGCTCTCCTCCTCAAGTATAAATAGGTTCTAAAAAAGCAAATAAATAGAGGGGCGTCTCATGTGTGTATCAGAAAATTTACTCACATTTGGATAGAGCACCCTTATGTGCTGGTAGTGACAAGCTGATAGATTCAGGGTGTATCAGCTTAACCACTCCCGGTAACCAGAACAGTCTGCAGTATGTCTGGATTCAATTCCAATGCTCGCTAGGACAAAATTAATTATCCAAAGGTAGGGTGGCAAGTAACACAAGGTTACAAAGTGGCTGTATTAGAAGTAATTCTACCAACCTGCTAAAAGTTAAAACACATTTCTTAAAAACACAATTAAAAACAAAAAGCAGCAGGTATATAAAGGGGTATTGTGCAGTCCCCTAAGTATATGCAACACGTTTCTCGGCTCTTGGCCATTTCATCAGGCATACTTATTACAACAATTACAACAATACAGCTTTTATTTAAAGGTTATACTGACCAATAGGGTTCATGATTAAAAAATACAATACATACCTGTATGTAGACAAATTAGTCCACACCTGAACAATTCTAACTACATTGTTTTGTATAAAAAATACATATATCCATTTGTTGCAATGTCATAGATAACTTCATAGTATCATTACATGTTTCCAAACTTCCAAACTAATATTAATATATGTACACCCTGTTCCAAATTATTATGCAAATTCTATTTCAGTGTCACAAAGATTAAATATATATATTTTTTTTCAGTTTAACTCATGGATGGCATTGTGTCTCAGGGCTCTTTTGATCACTGAAAACAATCTTGGACACCTGTGATAATTAGATTGCCAGGTGAGCCCAATTAAAGGAAAAACTACTAAAGGAGGGTGTTCCACATTATTAAGCAGAGCACCATTTTCAAGCAATATGGGGAAGAAAAAGTATCTCTCTGCTGCCAAAAAGAGTGAAATAGTTCAATACCTTGGAAGAGGTATGAAAACATTAGATATTTCACGAAAACATAAGCGTGATCATCGCACTATTAAGAGATTTGTGGTTAATTCAGAGCACAGATGGGTTTGTGCAGATAAAGGCACATTGAGGAAGATTTCTGCCAGATCCATGCATCGGATCAAGAGAGCAGCTGCTAAAATACCATTACATAGCAGCAAACAGATATTTGAAGCTGCTGGTGCCTCTGGAGTCCCACGGACATCAAGGTGTAGAGTCCTCCAGAGTCTTGCAACTGTGCATAAACCTTCCATTCGGCCACCACTAACTGATGCTCACAAGCGGAAACGGCTGCATTGGGCAGAAAAATACATGAAGACTAATTTTCAAAAGTCCTGTTCACTGATGAGTGCCGTGCAACCCTGGATGGTTGGAGTAGTGGATGGTTGGTGGACGGCCACCCTGTTCCAACAAGGCTGCGATGTCAGCAAGGCAGTGGTGGAGTCATGTTTTGGGCCGGAATCATGGGAAGAGAGCTGGTCGGCCCCTTTAGGATCCCTGAAGGTTTAAAGATGACCTCTGCAAAGTATGTGGAATTCCTGACTGACCACTTCCTTCCCTGGTACAGAAGGAAGAACTATGCTTTCCATAATAAAATCATCTTCATGCATGACAATGCACCATCTCATGCTGCAAAGACTACCTCTGCATCAATGGCTGCTATGGGGATAAAAGGAGAGAAAGTCATGGTGTGGCCTCCATCCTCCCCTGACCTCAATCCTATTGAGAACCTTTGGAGCATCCTCAAGCAAAAGATCTATGAGCGTGGGAGGCAGTTTACATCCAAACAGCAGCTCTGGGAGGCTATTCTGACATCTTGCAAACAAATTCAAGCAGAAACTGTCCAAAAACTCACAAGTTCAAAGGATGCAAGAATTGTGAAGCTGCTATCAAATAAGGGGTCCTTTGTTAAAATGTAACATGACCTGTTAAAATTTTTAAAAAGTTAAAATGTTGTTCAAAGTTTGATTGAAATAGCTTTTGATTTCAGTAAATATGCTGCAAACACAACAAATTACAATTTTCAGTTCTTTACAGCCTATAAAGTGTTTTGAACCTTACTGTGCATAATAATTTGGAACAGTGCATTGAAAGTTTTTTAATTTTGAAAAAAAAAATCTGTTATCATTAGAAGGCTTGTTCAATAAAATTTGAATTGTACTCTTAATAGTTGATAACATGAGAATTTTGCTGACTGTTGTTTACATCAATTATTTAGGTAAATGAGAAAGATATCATTGGCCTAATAATTTGTAACAGGGTGTATATGCGATTGTACTGCAGTTTGTTATGAACAAGCTTATACATGTCTGCCTACAGACCTTTACCTGCAAACTTATTATTTATTTGTGACTTTTCATTTTAACCACTCTTTTTCAAATAGGGCAAAATTGTTCTGGTCAAAATAATGACAAAGAAAGGGTTCTCATTAAACATAGAAATATTCAAAAAAATGCAGATTATGATAAGATTTTATATACAATAATCTTGCACAAATGACAAAGAAACAATACTCTCCTTATAATCTGGACTGCTGCCTTCTTGCAGTCTCTCCCAAAAGACTAAGCAATATGGATCATTTGAAAGTGTACAGATGGCGCTGGTCCTAGTACAAGTATTTCAATCAATGTAGAGATTTCCACTAAATAAAGGAAAGAAGGAATTGACAAATGTATTTGAGCCAAATGTTATATATGCAGTATACTCACTCCATATATTTTGGATGGTCAGCCGAAATGGAGCAGAGTTGGAACCACTTGTATGCTGAAGTTTAAATTTCAACCAAGACTGGGAGAAAAATTAAGGCTCCAATCAGAGTAAAATAGTTCACTTTGTAATATATTATTTAATAACTTACTCCAGTAAAAACTGGATTCCAGCGATGTCACAGCAACAAAATAGAAAGGACACTATGTGTCTGGTAAAAAACGAACAAAGCTTTATTATTAAGCTCAGCTCAACGCGTTTCAACGTTAAAACGTCTTTTTCAAGAGCAAACTAAAAACAATTGTTGGAAAAAAGCGACTGGAGTCTATAAATCCAGTAAGTTTCTCTTTAACGTAGTCTTCAGTATCTGTTGTAATCAACAGAGCTAGGAATAGTTTCTAGTGGGGTAATAGTAAAGGAACATTCTCCTTTCTTATGTTCTAGTGTGTTATGTCTAGATACACTATGGAAGAGGGAGTTATTTTTTATGTTCCTTAAATGTTCGCTGCATCTCGTTCTTATTTTTCTAAGGCCTAGATTTGGAGTTTGGCGGTAAAAGGGCTGTTAACGCTCCGCGGGCTTTTTTCTGGCCGCACCATAAATTTAACTCTGGTATCGAGAGTTCAAACAAATGCTGCGTTAGGCTCCAAAAAAGGAGCGTAGAGCATATTTACCGCAAATGCAACTCTCGATACCAGAGTTGCTTACGGACGCGGCCAGCCTCAAAAACGTGCTCGTGCACGATTCCCCCATAGGAAACAATGGGGCTGTTTGAGCTGAAAAAAAACCTAACACCTGCAAAAAAGCAGCGTTCAGCTCCTAACGCAGCCCCATTGTTTCCTATGGGGAAACACTTCCTACGTCTGCACCTAACACTCTAACATGTACCCCGAGTCTAAACACCCCTAACCTTACACTTATTAACCCCTAATCTGCCGCCCCCGCTATCGCTGACCCCTGCATATTTTTTTTAACCCCTAATCTGCCGCTCCGTAAACCGCCGCAACCTACGTTATCCCTATGTACCCCTAATCTGCTGCCCTAACATCGCCGACCCCTATATTATATTTATTAACCCCTAATCTGCCCCCCTCAACGTCGCCGACACCTGCCTACACTTATTAACCCCTAATCTGCCGAGCGGACCTGAGCGCTACTATAATAAAGTTATTAACCCCTAACCCGCCTCACTAACCCTATAATAAATAGTATTAACCCCCTAATCTGCCCTCCCTAACATCGCCGACACCTACCTTCAATTATTAACCCCTAATCTGACGACCGGAGCTCACCGCTATTCTAATAAATTGATTAACCCCTAAAGATAAGTCTAACCCTAACACTAACACCCCCCCCTAACTTAAATATAATTTACATCTAACGAAATAAATTAACTCTTATTAAATAAATGATTCCTATTTAAAGCTAAATACTTACCTGTAAAATAAATCCTAATATAGCTACAATATAAATTATAATTATATTATAGCTATTTTAGGATTAATATTTATTTTACAGGCAACTTGGTATTTATTTTAACTAGGTACAATAGCTATTAAATAGTTAAGAACTATTTAATAGTTACCTAGTTAAAATAATAACAAATTTACCTGTAAAATAAATCCTAACCTAAGATATAATTAAACCTAACACTACCCTATCAATAAAATAATTAAATAAACTACCTACAATTACCTACAATTAACCTAACACTACACTATCAATAAATTAATTAAACACAATTCCTACAAATAAATACAATTAAATAAACTAGCTAAAGTACAAAAAATAAAAAAGAACTAAGTTACAAAAAATAAAAAAATATTTACAAACATAAGAAAAATATTACAACAATTTTAAACTAATTACACCTACTCTAAGCCCCCTAATAAAATAACAAAGCCCCCCAAAATAAAAAAATGCCCTACCCTATTCTAAATAACTAAAGTTCAAAGCTCTTTTACCTTACCAGCCCTGAACAGGGCCCTTTGCGGGGCATGCCCCAAGAAGTTCAGCTCTTTTGCCTGTAAAAGAAAAAATACAATACCCAAGCCCCCCAACATTACAACCCACCACCCACATACCCCTAATCTAACCCAAACCCCCCTTAAATAAACCTAACACTAAGCCCCTGAAGATCTTCCTACCTTATCTTCACCATACCAGGTTCACCGATCCGTCCTGAAGAGCTCCTCCGATGTCCTGATCCAAGCCCAAGCGGGGGGCTGAAGAGGTCCATGATCCGGTCAAAGTCTTCATCCAAGCGGGGCAGAAGAGGATCTTCCATCCGATTGAAGTCATCATCCAGGCGGCATCTTCTATGGTCTTCCATCCGGAGCGAAGCGGCAGGATCCTGAAGACCTCCAGCGCGGAACATCCATCCGGCCCGACGACTGAACGACGAATGACTGTTCCTTTAAGGGACGTCATCCAAGATGGCGTCCCTCGAATTCCGATTGGCTGATAGGATTCTATCAGCCAATCGGAATTAAGGTAGGAATTTTCTGATTGGCTGATGGAATCAGCCAATCAGAATCAAGTTCAATCCGATTGGCTGATCCAATCAGCCAATCAGATTGAGCTCGCATTCTATTGGCTGATCGGAACAGCCAATTGAATGCGAGCTCAATCTGATTGGCTGATTGGATCAGCCAATCGGATTGAACTTGATTCTGATTGGCTGATTCCATCAGCCAATCAGAAAATTCCTACCTTAATTCCGATTGGCTGATAGAATCCTATCAGCCAATCGGAATTCGAGGGACGCCATCTTGGATGACGTCCCTTAAAGGAACAGTCATTCGTCGTTCAGTCGTCGGGCCGGATGGATGTTCCGCGCTGGAGGTCTTCAGGATCCTGCCGCTTCGCTCCGGATGGAAGACCATAGAAGATGCCGCCTGGATGATGACTTCAATCGGATGGAAGATCCTCTTCTGCCCCGCTTGGATGAAGACTTTGACCGGATCATGGACCTCTTCAGCCCCCCGCTTGGGCTTGGATCAGGACATCGGAGGAGCTCTTCAGGACGGATCGGTGAACCTGGTATGGTGAAGATAAGGTAGGAAGATCTTCAGGGGCTTAGTGTTAGGTTTATTTAAGGGGGGTTTGGGTTAGATTAGGGGTATGTGGGTGGTGGGTTGTAATGTTGGGGGGCTTGGGTATTGTATTTTTTCTTTTACAGGCAAAAGAGCTGAAATTCTTGGGGCATGCCCCGCAAAGGGCCCTGTTCAGGGCTGGTAAGGTAAAAGAGCTTGTAACTTTTTTAATTTAGAATAGGGTAGGGAATTTATTTTTTTGGGGGGCTTTGTTATTTTATTAGGGGGCTTAGAGTAGGTGTAATTAGTTTAAAATTGTTGTAATATTTTTCTTATGTTTGTAAATATTTTTTTATTTTTTGTAACTTAGTTCTTTTTTATTTTTTGTACTTTAGCTAGTTTATTTAATTGTATTTATTTGTAGGAATTGTGTTTAATTAATTTATTGATAGTGTAGTGTTAGGTTAATTGTAGGTAATTGTAGGTAGTTTATTTAATTATTTTATTGATAGGGTAGTGTTAGGTTTAATTATATCTTAGGTTAGGATTTATTTTACAGGTAAATTTGTTATTATTTTAACTAGGTAACTATTAAATAGTTCTTAACTATTTAATAGCTATGGTACCTAGTTAAAATAAATACCAAGTTGCCTGTAAAATAAATATTAATCCTAAAATAGATATAATATAATTATAATTTATATTGTAGCTATATTAGGATTTATTTTACAGGTAAGTATTTAGCTTTAAATAGGAATCATTTATTTAATAAGAGTTAATTTATTTCGTTAGATGTAAATTATATTTAAGTTAGGGGGGGTGTTAGTGTTAGGGTTAGACTTATCTTTAGGGGTTAATCAATTTATTAGAATAGCGGTGAGCTCCGGTCGTCAGATTAGGGGTTAATAATTGAAGGTAGGTGTCGGCGATGTTAGGGAGGGCAGATTAGGGGGTTAATACTATTTATTATAGGGTTAGTGAGGCGGGTTAGGGGTTAATAACTTTATTATAGTAGCGCTCAGGTCCGCTCGGCAGATTAGGGGTTAATAAGTGTAGGCAGGTGTCGGCGACGTTGAGGGGGGCAGATTAGGGGTTAATAAATATAATATAGGGGTCGGCGGTGTTAGGGGTAGCAGATTAGGGGTACATAGGGATAACATAGGTGGCGGCGCTTTGCGGTCGGAAGATTAGGGGTTAATTATTATAAGTAGCTGGCGGCGATGTTGTGGGGGGCAGGTTAGGGGTTAATAAATATAATACAGGGGTCGGCGGGGTTAGGGGCAGCAGATTAGGGGTACATAAGTATAACGTAGGTGGCGGTCGGCAGATTAGGGGTTAAAAATTTTAATCGAGTGGCGGCGATGTGGGGGGGAGCTCGGTTTAGGGGTACATAGGTAGTTTATGGGTGTTAGTGTACTTTAGGGTACAGTAGTTAAGAGCTTTATAAACCGGCGTTAGCCAGAAAGCTCTTAACTCCTGCTATTTTCCGGCAGCTGGAGTTTTGTCGTTAGAGCTCTAGCGCTCACTTCAGAAACGACTCTAAATACCGGCGTTAGAAAGATCCCATTGAAAATATAGGATACGCAAATGGCGTAGGGGGATCTGCGGTATGGAAAAGTCGCGGCTGAAAAGTGAGCGTTAGACCCTTTAATCACTGACTCCAAATACCAGCGGGCGGCCAAAACCAGCGTTAGGAGCCTCTAACGCTGGTTTTGACGGCTACCGCCGAACTCCAAATCTAGGCCTAATAGTGCAGCCTAAATATTGTAACCCACATTTACATGTTAGGGCATATACCACAAATTTCGTGTCACACGTGATGTGAGTTTTTATATTTATAATTTTACCTGTAGTGTTAATTATAATGAAAGTTGTCCCATGGGAAACATATTTACACATAAAGCATCTTTTCTTATTGCATTTAAAAGTACCTTTTTTTGAGTCTTTATACTTTGTGATTTGGCATGGTTTCTGACCTTTCATAGAAGTAGATCTCTTAGATGATCTCTTAGATTTTACTTGGGGCTAATTTTTGTTTAAGAGTTGGTGCCCTTGTATATACCATTCTTGAAGAATTATTAAGATTATTCTTTAGGTAGAGATCCCTTCGTAAGATATGCCAGTGTTTTGTCAGTACTTGTTTTCTTTTATAATGGCTCGTACAAAAAAGCTATTTAGGACTAAAAGCAATGTGACAAGTTAAAATAAGAAGGTGATGTGAAACAGGTGAGGCAATCGTGTAATCATAGTATATATGGAGCCTCCAAAAAAGGCCTAGTCCTTCAAGAGCAAAGATGAGTTGAGGCTCGCCAATCTGCCAACAGATGTGTCAGCGAATAACCCAACACTTTGAGAACAACATTCCCCAAAGCCAAATCTGTAGGATTTTGGTCATTTCACCTTCTACAGTGCACAATATAATTAAAAAATTCAAGTATTCAAGGGATACGATCAAATCTTGGTGCATAAAGGGCAACGCCAAAAACCAATTCTGAATGCTCGTGATCTCCGATCCCTCAGATGTCACCATCTCAAAAACCGTCATGAGTCTGTAATGGATATCCTGACATGGGCTCGGGAATACTTTGGTAAACCTTTGTCCGTCAAAACCATTCTTCCCTGCATCAACAGATTCAAGTTAAGGCTTTACTATGCAAAGCAGAAGACATATATCTGTCCAGAAGCACCGCCAACTTCTTGGGGCTCAGTCTCATCTGAGATGGATAGTAGCACAGTGGAATCGTGTTTTGTGGTCCGACGAGTCAACATTTTAAATAGTTTTTGGAAAAAACAGCTGTCATGTTCTCTGGGCCCAATAGGAAAAGGACCATACAAGCTGTTATCAGCGTCAGGTCTAAAAGCCAGCATCTGTCATGGTATGGGGTGTGTCAGTTGCCCAAAGCATGGGTAACTTGCACATGTGTGAGGGCACCATTAATGCAGAAAGATATGTATACATTTTGGAGCAACATATGCTGCCATCCAGACGTCATCTTTTCCAGGGATGTCCCTGCATTTTCCAGCAGGACAACGCCAAACCATTTTCTGTCCAGATTACAAGCGCATGGTTGCGTAAGCAGAGAGTGTGGGTACTAGCATGGCCTGCCTGCAGTCCTGACCTGTCACAGATTGAGAATGTGTGGAGCAATATGAAGTGCAAAATATGGCAACGAAGGCCTCATACACTTGCGTAGCTGAAGACATGCATAAAGGATGAATGGGGGAAAATTCAACATGCTAAACTTAAAGGGACACTATACCCAAACATTTTCTTTCATGATTAAGGTAGAGAATATAATTTTAAACAACATTCCAATTTACTTCTATTACCTAATTTGCTTTATTCTTTAAATATACTTTAATGAAGAAATAGCAATGCACACAGTGAACCAATCACAGGAAGCATCTATGTGCAGCTACCAATCAGCAGCTACTAAGCATATCTAGATATGCTTTTCAGCAAAGAATAGCAAGAGAATGAAGCAAAATAGAAAATAGAAGTAAATTAGAAAGTTGTTTATAATTGTATGCTCTTTCTAAATCATGAAAGAAAAAATTTGGGTCCCTTTAACCAACTGGTGTCTTCAGTTCCCAAACGCTTAATAAGTGTTATTAAAAGAAAAGGTGATGTCACACAGTGGTAAACTGCTGACTGTCCCAACTTTTTTGGAGTGTGTTGTAGTCATCAGATTTGAAATGAGTGTATATTTTCAAAAATACATTACATTCAAAAAGAAAAACATCAAATAATGTGTTAATAATGTGTTTTCAATATAGTACAGGGTGACTTTAATTTTCAAATGATTGTTTGTTTTTTTGCAATTTCCATACTGTCATACATATATATATACATATATAGACATGTATTCATACAAACATAGCCATATTTAGACATATATATATATACAATGGAGCCCTTACCAGTCAAACACTTTGCCATATACCATATCCCTTTTAACCCTTTTTCTAATTCTTTTATGAATATTAATATGATATTTTTTATTATAATAAAGTGTATATATGTGTGTAATATGTTATTTTAATGTGTTTTACATGTGTTTTGTGCATTTTTTTTTTTTTAAACACAGTTTTCTTCAGGTCTGAAGTCGAGCTAAATATTCTAGCGCAGTTTCGGCTTTCACTCGAGTACAAACTATAAATTTCAGCTTGTAATACTAGTGCAATTTAGCACAGTTGCTAATAGACTACACTCAAGCGAAGTTGGCTGTGCTAACCCTTTTCTAGTAAGCGCGCTTTACCATAGACTTGTAATATCAAAGTCCCACGCTAATGTCCAGTGATATTGCTTATCATGCCAACTCTATCATTAACTCCCCACTTGTAGTCTAACCCAGTGCCATTTAACTAAATGTAGCGTGCTCCTGAGCTGGGTAAACCTGTCGGTTTACAGGTATCGCTATCCTAATGTTACACAATTCTGCACAAAGTGAAGAATTATGTAACTTTAAGGGCTAGGCTTATCAAGGGCTAGGAGATTTCTCCTTTATATTCCCTTGGAGAGGCGGAATTTGTGCTGTTTGGAAGGCGAGCTGGGGCAATTTATGATGAATTTCTCCATGCAAATAAAGGAAGTTCTCCTGATTTATCATTTCAAACCCGTGTTTTTTCTTAAGGTAGTATATTTTTACCTCTTCAATTAATCCATTACATTTGCGTTTTACATGGGGCAAATTTGAGCATTAATTTTGGTGAGATTATCATATGTGTTACCACACATTTAACTTTGTTATAATAATGACCCTTTGTAACCATAACTCATTCAAATTGTTAATAGAATTTTGGTTCTTTGTGGGGCAATTTTTCATTTTATATTTGGAATATGTATCTAGCCAAAGATAGACCTGCTAGAATAAGAAAGTACTTCATCAGAAATAGACACAAGCTTAAAGACATGTGGATTTCTAATGTTGTTCTCCTCAGTACCTATGGAGAACTACAATGCGCATATTTGTAGAAGAACTTTGTGTTCTCCAAAAGCAAAAAAATATATAAATTGGTAACTGGGCATAATGCTAAGGCAGACTCTAGGAATTGCGACTAAAACTAGCAAATGTAACCATTTTATAAGCGCACTGGTGCACTTTGGCGAACCTGAATGAAGTGAGAGGAATGTATAGTCGAACTTGCCCAATTTTAGGCACAATTTGCATTAATAAATCAGAGGATTCAGTCGTAGGCGGATTTATAGGTGCAATTTTAGGAGAATTGCTTTGATAAATCCTGCTTAGTCCTACTTTAACTGTCCCTTTAAATAAGTAATATGAAACTGAATACAAGATACATTCATTGTATTTCACAAAGATACAAAGATATAATAATTGTATTGCCAATATTTTATTTTATATGTATTGTATCCTTATTGAAGCATCATGTGTTTTGTAACCCCTGAATCCTGTCTTCAGTGCTATGGAGTACAGGAGTGATTTACAAATCATATTCTTATTTTAATATTCTTAATAATATACTTTAAAGACTTATCAAACTTTAAGTTTTAAAATATTTACTTCTATATCTATATCTATAATCTATATGTCTGTCTATCTATCTATCTATATATATCTATCTATCCATCTATCTATCTATCTATCTATCTATCTATCTGTACATTATAATAACATTTTATCCCTCAATCCAATGTCAGAACCTTTTTCCCAAGATGTTTTAATAGATGATATTTTCTGATCCGTATCACTCAAAAATTAATAGTTTTGCATTGTTTTTCCTGTACCTTTAACCTTTGATCTGGCAGCTTGGAGGATTGAAGAAGGTCACTAGTTCTATTAACTTCACCATAGTAACTATAATCTTTGAAAGTGCCAGAGGAAGATGTGCTATGCAGAAAATACATTTTGGCAAAACGTCTCTATACTAATAAAAGCAGGAGTTTTATAGAGTATCACAAATACAAAAACTTAAACAACCTTAAATACCTATAATGTTTGTTTATTAAAATTGAGTTTAGTCCTTAATTGGTCTTGTTAAACATAAGCCCAAATTACTATTACAGACAATATTAATGGAGATAACAGATATTATGCATTATAATATCTGTGGATAACTTAAATATCCCCTTCTAAAATAGTTCAGCCTAGACCCTTTGTAGGCTGCTATAATGGAACCGCTATACTGCTATTATTTAGGGACTGCTCAGTATATGACGCTCACTAAATAAAAGTCCTGATGGCTAGCCAATGTGACCAGCCTCCAGGGAGTTTTGAACCCCAGTAATTATAGGCTGGTACACTTATTATCCTAACCATGATCCCAAATAAAGTTAAACTGCCACTTGTCTACAATCCACAACTTACCCTAACAGACACTGTATAGCACACCAAATGCAATTAACTCTCACCTCCTAACCATGCAATTAAAGATAAACTCAAAGTTGCTCCCACCCCAATATCCGCAACACCCGATGATGCTCCCAAACCTCGCTTCTGCACCATCACTCAGCTGCAAAACATCCCCTCTACGTGATCACAAAAGTAAACCCTGCTGCACACAATCCGTGCCCTAATCACAAATACCCCCACAAAATCTATCATCTACACTTTCCTTTCCACAGTAACCCCCTCTATATGATAAACCCCCTCATCACAAATATTCCTAATGTAGAAGCAGCATTGCTGATTGCACACACAGTCCGGGCAGACTCCATGCACATGACACATGAGGAAGAGGTGTGGCCTTAAAGACACATTGTAAGTACAGAGCCTGGCCAGACTGTTTGTGCAATAACTGCTGTGACATTCATTTAAACCAATACAACTATTTATTTCTAATTGCTTTTATTCTTTTATTGCAATTGTAATGTATGTGAATCAATATTTGTAGAAAGGTATTTAATCTTCATTAATAGCATGTGCTGTTTCATATAACTGATTAGCGCTCTTCCTTATTTGTTTAATGCTTTAAACAGAACATAAAAATGTTTTATAAAGTTTCCAAGACATAGATATATATATATACAGTATATATATATATATTCCACAAAACAAATGCACTCACAGGTCTTTGTTCAAAGTATGTTCATAGATTTAATTAAATGTTTTCGAGGAAAACTTCCCCTTCATCAGCATAACAACATTGTGATAAACCCACACTTAAATAGAAAAAGTGTAACAAAGCACATAATTACAAACCTGTGTGAACACTCAAAGGCGCCAAATTACCATGTTGGAACACAAACCATGCGTTCCATTGCAATCTAAACCGGAAGTAGACGCAGCATACATCACTTCCGGTGTGTACATATTTCTAATACATCAAAATCTGCATTTGTCTATACTTTCTCTACAATGAGCTTCAACCTTCAAAATCATGTTAAACATGCAGATGTAATTCATAATAAACATGAGGTTGAAGCTCATTGTAGAGAAAGTATAGACAAATGCAGATTTTGATGTATTAGAAATATTTACACACCGGAAGTGACGCACGCTGGAGGCGTGCACCGCAAATACCTGTTTCAGGAGGCTGCCCGGTAAACACAGAACCCAAACTACAGGGGTAAAAGTTACTTCAAGCCGGCAGATTGAAAGAAACCCATACACGCAGGAGCGTGGTCTAGGTTTCGATATCAGCGATACTTGCTTCACACAAGGAGAAAAGGCAGAAAACCTATAACGGTAAGAAACACCTTGATTCCATCAGACACAGATGTGTCAGAAGACCCGGTAAGCCCATCCTTATACATATATTGAACTATCCCAATTACAGCTAAGTCTACTAGTTATATTAAATACCCAGAGACATTGCAAATACAAGTGAATTACATTATTACAACTTATTGAATTATGAAGATAGACAATGTTACTTTTTGATCAAAAATAGCAACACTGAGAAATAAGCCACTAAAACTGCGGTAACAAAGTATTAAGGTGGAATAGGATAAATGAAGTTTGAAAGGTGGAATTACTTAGAAAAATCACCAGAGCGCTCATTATAGAATTGTTTTATCGCACATTGCTTATTTTAAATCCTGGGAGACGTCCCAAATTATAGATTTTTGTAAATTTCATTTTTATTTATGTTTTTATGTTTTAAATAAATGTACTTTTGTTAAATTGTATAAAAGTCTCCAGACTATCTTATTTAGCTTACAGCGCTCCTAACAACTTGTTTTTTCATTTTGTAATTTTGTACGGTAATCATAGGGAAGATTACCTGTGAGGGAGCTTTAAGATTAAATTCCAGGCGCAGTTTCTTATATATCTATTTTTAACTGTTTCACTTCCCTAGCTTATTTAATTAAGCATAAGTAATAGCAGCCTGGTAATGGAGAACGATATATTTGCCTGGAGAGAACAAATACTAAAAGAAATCACTGAAAATGAATCCTATATAAGTGAGACAGAACCCATAGACATAAACACTAAAATGTCCAAATTAGAGAAAAACATGACGAGTGAACTCAAACAAAAAATAGAATTAAATTTTCTTAACAAATACATAGCAAACAAGTGGGCACCGAGAGGCCTCAGATTAAAAAAGAAATGTACATTTGACCTAAAAAATTAATTCCAAATAGAATGGGACACAGCATTGAAAGACACTACACAAACTTTATTAGACATTTTGAAACGCTCTAGGGAAGAATCCTTAGAACAACTAAGTGAGAATATTACAGCAATCAGAAATGAATTAGCTGAAGTGAAGGATGACAAAGAATTTAAAAGTAGACAGAAAGAAATTATTTTTAATTTAAATAAATTAAATAAAGATATATTAGAGACAAAATGGAGAAAATACAAAAGAGATGAGGAAGATTACCAAGAATCAGAGGGTGAAATACAAACAGATGATATGACATCAGGACAAAATCATGATCCTATAGATACTGATACACACGATATGATGACTAATGTTAGTAAGCAGCAAACATACAGAAAACAAAATTCAAACTATACACAAAGAAACTATGAAGACAGAAAAAACATGAATTATAAAGGCTACAGATATGAAATAAGGTCTAATGAAAGACAAAATTATGATAGAGAAAGGAATAACTATAACTACTGGAATCACCCTCGTAATAATTACCAATCAAGAGAATATAGAAATTATCACAATTATGATAGAAGGTTTAACACACAAAATAGAAACTATACACAGTATGAAGATAACTACAGGCATAAAGAAATAAACACATACAGAGGGGAAGACAGGGAAAAAGGTGAAAACGAGCACCACAACTATAGAAATGATTATAATTATCACTATAGAAATGACAATCACTATAGAAATGACAATCACGTAAAAGAGAAAATTCTCACAGAGAAAATCACAAGGGTAATTTTAAAAACCGCACATCTGAAAAAACACCAAGAGAAAACACTAATCACAATTACGAATTAGAAACACATAATAGATTTGAGAATTTAAAAGTAGATCAGAACACCCCAACAAATGAGGAACATTTTTTAGGGTTAACCCCCAAAAAAATAGAAACACCACAAAATCAATTGGCACTAAAAGCACCACCATTAAGAAAAAGAAACAGAGAGGAACAAGAGGAGGGAGATCAACAACAACAAAAAAATTTCAAGAAAACAAAGTAAACACTTCAATAGGGATTTTTAATTTAAGCAGCAAAACATTGACAAAAGATGAGGAAAAAGTATTACAATTAGGTCTAAGTTTCGCCCCTACAGCCAAAATGAATAAATTCAACACACATATACATATTAGTCAATTTGTTCGAACGTTAACCTTAAAAAGGTTCTTTGAAAAAAAAACAATAGAAAGACAAGTAATTTCAAATAAAATAACCACAATAACTACAGAAACAGCAACCCCAGAAATAAAACATACAAATTTCAAATTGAAATCAAAATTTTACCCAACTAATGAAAAAGGGAGAAACCTCGAGCTTTTTGAAAAACTAGTACAAAATGATATTGCAAAATTGAAACATAATAAATATAGACCAAGAAATTTGTCCAAAAAAGAAAATACAATAATACAAAACTTACAAAAAGATAAAGAACTGACAATTAAGGCTGCGGATAAGGGAGGAGGCATAGTTCTTTTAGACACAAGTTATATCAATGAGGCCAATAGACTCCTAGGAGATATAGATACCTACAAAGAAATTAAAATGGATCCAACAAAAAAATTTCAAAATAAATTAACAAACATACTAAAAGAAGCCCAAAGTAAGAATATAATTCATAAAAAGGAATTTGAGTTTCTCTGTCCCAAATACCCAAAAATACCTGTGTTCTATTACCTGCCAAAACTACATAAAGATCTCATCAATCCACCTGGTAGGCCCATAATATCTGGAATAGGGTCTATAACTGCAAACTTATCACAATACATCGACAATTTCTTGCAAAAATATGTAAAAACTCTACCTTCTTACCTTAAAGACACCACGGACATATTACAACTCCTTAATAATCTAGAATGGAAAGAGAATTATCTAATTGGCACGTGCGATGTTTCATCTTTATTCACGAGCATTGAACATCATCTAGGCACAAAAGCAGCAGAAATGTACATGACTAGGGATAAAACACTAAATCAAGAACAAAGAGAATTTATACTCAAAGGTGTTAATTTTATTTTGAACCAGAATTATTTTTCTTTTAATAAAAAATTCTTTCTTCAAACGAGAGGAACCGCTATGGGCACGAGATTTGCGCCGAGCTATGCAAATTTATTTTTGGGAAAATGGGAAGAACAATTCATATCCCAACATGAGCTAGGCGCAAATCTCGTGCTCTATAAGAGGTACATTGATGACATCATCTTTGTATGGAAGGGGACATCTATAGAGCTAGACAAATTCATTTTAGACATGAACAACAATGATATAGGAATTAATTTCACACATATCATTAGTAAAGAAAAAATAACATTCCTAGATCTGGATATTGAGGTTGTAGAAAGGGAAATAATTACTAAAACACATTTCAAAAAAGTAGACGCCAACAACCTAACCTAACAACAATATCCCTAAAGGTTAGTACCTCAGAATAAAGCGCAATTGCACAAAAACGTCAGATTATCTAGAACAAATTGAGATACTTGAGAGAAAATTTATTGACAGAGGATATAATATAGAGACAATAAGAAAGGCAAAAGAACAGGTAGATCAAAAACAGAGAAAAAGTCTACTTACATATAAAAACACAAACTCTGACAAATTGGATAAAGAAGAGAAGGAAAATAAATTCAATGTTGCACTAATAACTGATTACAATTGTGATCACTATACTTTACAAAAAATATTGAAAAAACACTGGCATCTAGTCCAAACGGATCCCCTTATAGGGGAAAAAATGACAGATAACCCAAAAATAATTTTGAAAAAAGCAAAAAATTTCAAAAATATACTAGCTCCCAGTGAGTTCAGACAGATTAAAACGAATCCTATACTAGAAAAAGATTTACTAGGCAACAAACTAGCTGGTTTCTACCCCTGCTTTGGCTGTAGGTCTTGCAAATTCAGTAGCAAGTGTAAGAAAATCAAATCCAATAAAAAGGGTTTAATTCATCACATAAAAGAAACCATAAGATGTCAGGATAAGGGTGTCATCTACATTATACAATGTACATGTAATTTACAATATATAGGGGAGACCACCAGGACCCTAAGGGAACGCATATGCGAGCATCTATCATGCATAGACAAAGGAAACCTAGAAACACATCTATACACTCATTTTAGGGAAATACATAATAATAATCTGAAAAACTTCACTTTTTGGGGCATAAAAAAGCTCAAACCTGAATGGAGAGGGGGTAATTTTGAAGAAAAACTGCTAAGAACAGAAGCAAAGTTAAGTTACAACATGCAAACCCTCTACCCTTCGGGATTGAACTCAGAATTAGATCTGTCCCCGTTTCTTTTGTCATAAACCACAATTCATTAGTAGAAAACATGAAAAGACAGTACATTATAGATTAAACATTTTTTAAAAGTCTCTAAGATTTTGGAATACTTTAAACTTTATGAATAAGAAGTTATCTATGGGATAAACAAACAGACAAGAAAATAAAAACATACTATTAAGAGTGGAGAAATATAGAAAATAATGCACTACTATATAAATATATATGCAATATTAAAGAATAATGTGCTACACAGGTCAATAATAAAACAAAACAACAAAATAGCTCTGTTTAAAAATTCATATATGTTAAAATTCATACCAAGAATAGTAAATTAGAAGTTCAATATCCCTTTAATATGGATCGCTAATTTTCCATATATACAAAAAGTTTAGTATAATAGAAACCAATTATAGGTTTTTATAATCATAATATAAAGTAAAAGGTGCGGTAACTCCACCGTATTATATGAATTCTAAATTTAGATATTGCTGATACTGCCTCCAAAAAACCCGAAAATATTGGATACAGAAAGATTATATAAAACAACAAAGAAAGAAGCAAAAATATTCCACCTTATACAAAGCCGCAAATATGGGATATCTAAAGCTCATATAAAGTAACAAAGAAAGAAGCAAAAAGATTCCACCTTATAGAAATCAGAGAAATCCACCTTTAAAAAAACACACCTATCAAAACAGAATACCTGTCAACCAATCAAAATGGAAGGAGGGCTTTTTAAACTGCCGGGGTAACAACTAACATCATCCGACTTGATAAAGCCTATTGGTGAAACGCGTAGACGTTCTCTACACTAGAAAGAACTGGACATCCACTAAACCCACCCCGCTTTGAAAGGAGCAGAGGGAAAGAAAGTTTAAAACAAATGGCCGTTTGTAATCCAAGTCCGAGTTCTCACACACACGCTGGAGGCGTGCACCGCAAATACCTGTTTCAGGAGGCTGCCCGGTAAACACAGAACCCAAACTACAGGGGTAAAAGTTACTTCAAGCCGGCAGATTGAAAGAAACCCATACACGCAGGAGCGTGGTCTAGGTTTCGATATCAGCGATACTTGCTTCACACGAGGAGAAAAGGCAGAAAACCTATACCGGTAAGAAACACCTTGATTCCATCAGACACAGATGTGTCAGAAGACCCGGTAAGCCCATCCTTATACATATATTGAACTATCCCAATTACAGATAAGTCTACTAGTTATATAAAGTACCAAGAGACATTGCAAATACAAGTGAATTACATTATTACAACTTATTGAATTATGAAGATAGACAATGTTACTTTTTGATCGAAAATAGCAACACTGAGAAATAAGCCACTAAAACTGCGGTAATAAAGTATTAAGGTGGAATAGGATAAATGAAGTTTGAAAGGTGGAATTACTTAGAAAAATCATCAGAGCGCTCATTATAGAATTGTTTTATCGCACATTGCTTATTTTAAATCCTGGGAGACGTCCCAAATTATAGATTTTTGTAAATTTCATTTTTATTTATGTTTTTATGTTTTAAATAAATGTACTTTTGTTAAATTGTATAAAAGTCTCCAGACTATCTTATTTAGCTTACAGCGCTCCTAACAACTTGTTTTTTCATTTTGTAATTTTGTACGGTAATCATAGGGAAGATTACCTGTGAGGGAGCTTTAAGATTAAATTCCAGGCGCAGTTTCTTATATATCTATTTTTAACTGTAAACTATTATTCCTCATGCCATCGGACTGTTAGCAGTAAAAGAACATCTTACATTGGGAACACACCATGATGGACCACCCATTAAGTTCTTGCTGATCCTTATGGAATTATGTCTGCACAAAAATGACTTCCGTTTTGAACAAAAATTCTATCTCCAAGTGGCAGGCACAGCAATGGAGTCAAATATGGCCCCATCCTATGCCAACATTTTCATGTCTCAATTTTGAGAACGAGCACCTCTGGAATAAAGATCACTCCTCAATTGTCTTCTATGTAAGATATATTGACAACGTCTTCTTGGTCTGACGTGGGGGTCAGCAGAAGCTAATGGAAGTGTTCAATATGTTGAATAACACGGAGACTACAGTCAGATTCAAAATGTCGTTCAATGCTAAAGAAATCCACTTCTTGGATCAAAACATTTTCATTCAGGATCAGGCACTTGGCACTATACTATATAGGAAACCTACAGACAGGAACTCCATAATCAGTGAAGATAGCTGTCACCCTCCAGCACTCCTCAGAGGTATAGTGAAATCACAGATGATTAGAACAATGCGTAACAATTCAAACAGTGCCACAAGGGTCTCCCAGTTGCAGGAAATCAAAGATAAATTCCTACACCACAAATAGTCAATACCACTTTGGAAGAGATTTCATCTTTCACTCAAGAATCTCTTATTGATAAAGAAATGAAAACACCAGAAGTGAAAAAACTAATTATGGCTACTACTTTTGCACCAAACACCACAGATGCTGGGAGAATCTTGAGGGCACATTGGCCCATGGTAACATTTGATCTTAGACTCCCTTTTGCACAAAACCTTGTACCTATGGTGGCCTACAGAAGGGGGACCAATTTACAAGACATGCTGGTTACAACAGATCCCAAACGGAGCTATACAACCAGAGCAAGAGTAAATATCAGAGGTTTATATCGGGGCCTGGGATGTACCACATGTAATGGTCTCATAGCCACCAAGACATTCCATCATCCGCACACAAACCAGACATACACCATTGGGCATTCACTATCCTGCAACACTACGCATGTAGTCTATTTATTGTTCTGTCCGTGTTCCCAGTTTTACGTGGGGAAAACCATTGGTACGCTACGTGAAAGAATGGCAAATCACAGACAAGCCATACGATTGGCATTGGAAAAAGGCGAATCAAAGCAACCTGTTGCACGACACTGTGTCCAGATGTCACATCAAGTGTCATCCATCTGCTATATTCTGATTGACCACATACCCAGATTGGACAGAGGTGGCGATAGTAACAAAGCACTGCTTATCCGAGAGGCTGAATGGATGTATAGGCTGGGGTCTGTACACCCAGGGGGTTTGAATTTACCACCTGATTTCAAATTACTAATCTAGGTTGGAGTTACAAACCAGGGGTGCAAATACTGGTGGCGTGAACCTTACATGGGGAACGTGGGTAACTTGCCCCTGGAGAGGGTACGTCTATTCTGTCTAGTACCCTGTACATGTACGGGACTATTAAAAGATCCGGACATGTCAGGTGGGACACGTTCAGCCGGTGTGGTCACCATAGTAAGCAGACACTCCATTTACCTGGTAGTACGAATTGTACTTAAACTATGGTGGTGTCTTCTCCCTTTAAGTTCCACCTATCATCTGGACTGCAGAATTACCTTACACCATGTTATGCACTACATACCAGGAGTGCGGTAACTGTGGCCTTCACCCGTAGATATGAGTTCTATAGGTTATATATGCCTGGTTATACAGACACATCAGTCCATTGGGCGAATGGCCTGTATGGTTCCCACACACAACCGTTTATGGGGTATGGCCACAGCAACAGGTCACTCTTCTTTGTGCAAAGACCACAAATGTGGTCTGTGTTACACACAGGTGTAGGTTCCAACATCTATGGACATTCTATCATATAAGGTCCAACATCTATGGACATTCTATCATAAGGTGGATTTATTCAAATTCTATTTTAAATAATTTTTATGATATTTATAGTTTATAGAGAAAATATATTTTTGTATTTTATTATGGAATACCACCTCTGGTTGTATCACCTTAACAATATAATTTTTCAATATAATTTGCAGTTGGGTCTAAAAAACTCTTTTAAATTCTAAAATTGGTTTAGTAAAACCATTATACAATAATATGTGGTGCTGTGACCTTTTTGGATGAGAATACGAGAACAATTTGAATAAATCCACCTTAAGAAAAATCAACCCTGATCAACTTCCACATTAAACAGAAAAGAGCCACAACCAATGAACACACTTCAGCGGATATTTAAATTCCGTCCCGGGAACAACTAGTATCTTGAAAAAGCCCTATCTAACGGGTGAAACGCGTAGATTGAATCTGTGTTGTATCCTGCTAAGGACTTTAACCAAAATCTGAAAATCTAGGTACCTAGCTTTCTATATCTTTGCCCGGGCGTGTTCCACGCTAAGTGCGGGTTTGTGAATCTCTTTTCTCCCCTCTGCACTGGGATCAACTTGGCACACTATAAACGCTGGAGTGACGAGCAGTCTTCATTCACGCTGACCGGGTTCAGCCGACACCAGCAGAGGTGAGCAGCATTGAGAGACGCTGTTTGCTTGTGTCCAATCTCCAAAGCCGTGAGCCATAAAGCCGTCAGTAAGCTACTTTGAAAAGAAAGTGTGAGTAAGAAAAAAGATCTGACACAAAGGTGTCTTCCATCGTCTAATTCTCCCTAAAGGGGGCTATACTGATATTACATCACAACTCTACAAATTTTCACGCTGACCCTATCTGTTACAATTGCAACATTTGTTGAACAGCTATTACAAGAAACTTTGTAACCACATATTATAAATTGGGACAGACTGATTTTTAACTGATACCTTTAATCACATTGTATCAAATCAAACATATGCAAAATATCTTTTTTGAAACATTTTAAGGTGGTACTCCAGTCCTTTTTTATCATTTTTAAAATAACAGGGAGACGTCCCTTGCATTTTCTCGTATGTATTGTACTGTAATAATATTGCATTTTAATTTTATTTGATAGTAAAGTTGTTATCCTAAATCCATTGTGTCTATTTCTATAATTGACTAAATGTGGTGGAGAACTTAGCTTTTAGTGCCCTCTATATTCCTTTGCTTTAGATTTTACCGTCACAGTCCTGGGGTGACTGTTTTAGAGTGGTCAAGGTTTTTCCTTTAGTAATTAGCGCCATATTTCTGTGTTTATCCTTGACTGTAGGCAAGACACACTTGTCTTTGTACTCCTCACCTGGTTGCCGCCACACACGCTTGACACCATCTGAACCAAATAAGTTTATATTGGTCTCATCAGACCACAGGACATGGTTCCAGTAATCCATGTCCTTAGTCTGCTTTTCTTCAGCAAACTGTTTGCAGGCTTTCTTTGTGCATCATCTTTAGAAGAGGCTTCCTTCTGGGATGACAGCCATGCAGACCAATTTTATGCAGTGTGCGGCGTATGGTCTGAGCACTGACAGGTTGAACCCCCACCCCTTCAACCTCTGCAGCAATGCTGGCAGCACTCATACGTCTATTTCCCAAAGACAACCTCTTTATATGATGCTGAGCACATGCACTCAACTTC
The DNA here is from genome assembly GCF_027579735.1 of Bombina bombina. NCBI lineage: Eukaryota > Metazoa > Chordata > Amphibia > Anura > Bombinatoridae > Bombina > Bombina bombina. The sequence goes on from NC_069503.1 coordinate 700,851,986, forward strand.
TTTAGTCGACCATGGCAAGGCCTGTTCTAAACGGAACCTGTCCTGTGAAATCGCTGTATGGTCTTGCCCACCATGGTGCAGCTCAGTTTTAGGGTCTTGGCAATCTTCTTATAGCCTAGGCCATCTTTATGTAGAGCAACAATTGTTTTTTTCAGATCCTCAGAGAGTTCTTTGCCATGAGGTGCCATGTTGAACTTCCAGTGACCAGTATGAAAGAGTGTGAGAGCGATAACACCAAATTTAACACACCTGCTCCCCATTCACACCTGAGACCTTGTAACACTGAGTCACATGACACCAAAGAGGGAAAATGGCTAATTGTGCCCAATTTGGACATTTCCACTTAGGGGTGTACTTACTTTTGTTGCCAACGGTTTAGACATTAATGGCTGTGTGTTGAGTTATTTTGAGGGGACAGCAAATTTACACTGTTATACAGGCTTTACACTCACTACTTTACATTGTAGCAAAGTGTCATTTCTTCAGTGTTGTCACATGAAAAGATATAATAAAATATTTACAAAAATGTGAGGGGTGTACTCACTTTTGTGAGATACTGTATATATGTATATATAAATATATATATAGTATATAAGTATTCATATTACATTTATTATGAAGTCAGTTATCAATGAGCAAGTGTATCACATAGAAACAGTGTAGTAGCATACAAAGCAGTAACTGAAAACTCCTATTACAATCTGTCAAATAGAATATTGAAAGTATCTATAAACATTTATGACCATTTTTTCTAGTCAGTATCAAGTCATTAATTAGTGCAGTGAGAGAAAAGAAAAGAAATAAAAAAGGGGAAAGAAAATTTGGGTTTCGGTATAACCT